>NC_141077.1:34507792-34660292 GCF_041138505.1 Cibotium barometz | reverse complement strand
TGATATCCATATGATATACAACTCTTTAGCATGAGGAAGTCACACATGAACAAAACCGAGCTCCGCTATTGTTGTTGCTATCTGTCCTCCATAGCCATAATCTAAACATGGCGTTGACCCTTCAAACATAGTAAGTGTTGGTCATAGATCATGGTTGATGGATGGGATAGCCCTTCCAAAATTTCGAAATGCACTTTTCATCTCTAGATCGTTCCAATTTGATGCCCTAATCATAAGTTATAAGCCATTTGCAGGAGGAACCATAATTCTAAATCATCATTGTTAACACAACCAACTTAGGTAATAACTACCAATATGGTTGGTGAGATAATATTTTTCCAATTAGATTTTCTCTCACCTCCTTTAACAATTCTTTGTATGTTTATAATAAACACTAAGCTTTTTGGTGTGCAATTGGCAAACATTGTAAGGGCTCACGTACTTGTCTTTAAGTCCATTATTTATGAGTTGATAATGAGTATATTGGTATCCTCAAAATTCATACAAGTTTACTTAAATTATTGTGATAACTCTTTTATAACTAAGATCCTCTAATGTGGACCATGATGTTTATCTCGTATCATGAGAAGACAACACAACTAAATCAACATTGAAATGAACCAGGTCACAACAATGTCTCCAATTAAGATCCTAATTATAGGGCTTCTCTATGTTCCAATTATGGCACATGGCTACATTCCAATTATTCCAAGTGAGAACATCCTTTAAAAAAGAACCTAAAATGGTTTTTGACAAATCTTGTGATCTGGACTTGCAATTTGTTGATGTATTAAATAACAAAAGTCATGCTTGATTGCCTCATTAATTTTACATCGAAGTAGAAATTACATGTGGGACTAAGTGGCCGCCCCCATAACCCTCTACATTTGAGGGTGTGGAGGGGGCATCCGGTTAAAAAGATGACAAACTATCAGCTTTTACCTACTGAGTACTCATCTAGCTAGTGTAGAGGGTTTTGAAACCCCCCTCTACACTCTCCGCCCTTCCCTCTAACCTGCAATAGCAAATTGAGCCCCCCCTACACCTCCAAATGTGGAGGGTTATGGGGGCGGCCTCTAAGACTCTTCACAGAGAATTCTGAATGCATTAACTATACACGCAGATGAAGTTGAAATTGCATGTAGGGAAGCTACCCGATTCATCGTTCGTAGTGTTGGCATTCCATCAACCAAGCTTTCACATGAGCAGCCATCCGCCACAACCAAAATTCGCAAGCGGGGGACCTTCCGTTAGGCGGGACGAAGTAGCCGTAGGAGGCCAGGACAAGGTTGCCTTTGCCTAGCAATTCACACCTACACCATTTAGACAACAATTTAAAATTATGAAGTGGAGCATATATTTGCATTCCCCATTTTATCCTTTTCTTGCAAGATGCAATGCAGTCCTCTCTCTCCTTACCAATAAAAAGGAAGAGAGAAAAGATCCGCCCACAATCCAAGGCCTGCACTGCAACAAGAACCGAAAAAGAGCAGCAGAAGAGGTGTAAGAAGGATGCACCCCCTTCCTCTAGTGGTGAGCCAGTCAAGGCCTCCAGGAGGATGCATGCTCGCCATCGCTGCAGCACCTCGCTCAGAGCTCGTACTTCTCGATCTTAAATATGAACAACGGGAAAGCTTTAGACCCCAACATCAACAGGAATGCGAGCTCCTGTCTTGCGATCGCGGCCCTTTCAGCCAAGCAATACAGAACCTGTCAGGTACACTTCCTCAAGTAATCTACCTTTAGGGTTTCTGACTATACTGCAACCATCGTAGTGGTAAGGTCCTCTGTAGCAATGATTCTTGGGTTTTCTGCGGATATTATACTGCTAGGGTTTTCTGTGGTTATGGTAAATCTATGTTTTTCTGTAGAGATTATCATTTTAGGGTTCAATGTTTTTAATCACCTGGAACATACCTCAATCATTAGTGATTTCTAAGGGCGATTCAAGATGGCTTTCTGCAGATTTATAATGGTAGAGGCTTTATGTGGCTATGATTTTCTGTAGAAATGGTGATTTTGGGGTTTTTGTTGCAATGGTAAATCTAGGATTCTCAACCTTATTGTTTGGAACACCTTGAAACTCTTCCCCCCTGCATCAGGAATGGAGTTCACATCACACACAGCAGGCTTATGGAAGGAGTGGCCCCCCGATATCCCTCAGCCATGGCAGAACAGATTGAACCCTGAAGTTAGTGCTGGATTAAACTTGCTTTGCACAGCAGAAAAAAGATTTCAAGATCATGGCGTTATGCTAGGGTTTGCTTGGTTGGTCTGATGGATCTGTGGTGACTTTCTCAGATCGATTCAAAGGCGCCAGATTTCAAGCATGAAAGTAGTAATGGCTTCCCACGGGTAGATAGATTTCATATTACAAACAAGATAACAGATATGATTGCTGAGAAGGATCAAGACCATGGGACATGTCCATCTTATGCGCATGCAAGGCAAGTGAGCACACACCGAAACTCGAGGGATCCTTTCTTGCTACAGGAGTTGGCAGAGTCTGACGACATGCATGAAAGAATTTTTAGTTCTGCAATGCAAGTGGATGCATATGAACTACAAGTATATAGTATTGCTCCGGAGATGCCAAGAATAGAGGAGACATTTTGCGACTTTGACCAGAACTCAGGGCTCCTTTCTATTGACAACTGCGTCTGCATGCTGCAGAAATGCAGGGAAGAAAAAGATTTACCTCATGCCAAGCATGTGCATACACAGATTTGTAGCAATGGGCTTGAAGCGCACAGAACTGTTGGTAACTACATTGTGCCTATGTTTGTAGAATGTGGAAGTCTGCCCGATGCGCAACAGGTTTTTAACCTCTTGCCTTCTGCAAACGAAATTTCTTGGACATCTCTTATATTAGGATACGTTAATTGCGGGCGGTCGCAAGATGCTCTCAACATGTATCAGAAAATGCAGCAGGATAGTGTTCATCCTAGAAGCTATACGCTTGTGGCCCTACTAAAAGCTTGTGCTAGTCTAAAAGATTTGGAAGGAGGCCGAAAGATACATGCCGAGGCTGCAGAAAATGGGTTTGAAGGAGACGATTTTGTTGGTAACAGTTTGATTAGCCTGTATGTTAAGTGTGGCTCCCTTTCACAAGCACACAAAATCTTTAACAAGCTGCCAGTTCGAGATGTTGTGTCATGGACTTCACTGATGGATGGATATGCCGAGCATGGACCTGGGCAAGGAGCGTTGAAATGTTTCGAACAGATGCAATTGGAGGGCATCTCTCCAAGTATAGTCACATTTGCTTGCAGCTTAAAAGCTTGCAGTAATTTAGGAGCCATAGACAAGGGCCGAGAAATACATATGGAGGTTACAAGGAAGGGTTTTCATCAAGATCTTCATGTGGGCAATACTCTGGTTGGTATGTATGCCAAATGTAGCTCACCCTTTGAGGCACACCAAGTTTTTAACAAACTTCTGGTTCGAGATGTTGTGTCGTGGACTGCAGTTATTGCAGGTTATGCTGAACATGGACCTTGGCGAGAAGCATTGGAGTTATACGAACTGATGCAACTTGAGGGGGTCTTCCCAAATGTTATCACATTTGCTTGCATTCTGAAAGCATGTGGCAACACTGGATCCATAGTGAAGGGTCAAGAAATACACACAGAAATTGCACTTAAGGGGTTCGAAAGATATTTCTCTGTTGGCAACAGTTTGGTGGGTATGTATGCGAAATGTTTAGCTTTTCCAGAGGCACAGCAAGTCTTCAACAAGCTTCCAGTTCGAGATGCTGTGTCATGGACTGCACTAATTGCAGGTTATGCTGAACATGGATTTGGCCATGAAGCACTGAAGTGTTTTGAGGATATGCAGCTGGAGGGCATTCCTGCAGATGCTTTTACATTTGCTTGCAGTTTGAAAGCTTGTGGATGCATAGGAGCTCTAGACAGGGGCCGAGAAATACATTTAGATATTTTAGAAAAGGGTTTAGCAAAGGATGTTCCCATCAGCAACACTTTGATAGACATGTATGCAAAATGTGGATCGCTTTCAGAAGCACGGGAGGTATTTGACAAGCTGCCTCGGAAAACTGTTGTGTCATGGACGTCCTTAATCATAGGATATGCTGAACATGGACCCTGGCAGGAAGTATTGAGATGCTTTGAACAGATGCGGTTTGAGGGTGTCTCCCCAAATGCAGTCACATTTGCCTGTGTCTTGAGGGCTTGTGGCAGCATAGGAGCCATAGACATGGGCCGAGCCATACACATGGAGATTGCTCCAAATGGACTTGATAGAAACCCTTCAGTTAGCAATGGTTTGATCAGCATGTATGCCAAATGTGGCTTGCTTTCAGAAGCCCGGGATGTTTTTGATAAGTTGCCAGTCCAAGATGTTGCAGCATGGAGTGCAATGATTAAAGGATATGGGGTGAATCATGAGGGTGGCATGGCTGTAAAATGTTTTGAGGACATGCTAGGACAGGGTGTGAAGCCGGATGCTGTTACATTCACATGTCTTCTTACTGCATGCAGCCATGGAAGCCTGGTACGTGAAGGTCAGGAGTTTTTTAAGATGATGACAGAGGATTATGGGATTGCTCCGATGTTAGAACATCATGTATGCATGGTTGGTCTTCTTGCAAGATCAGGATATTTGTATGAGGCAGAGATGTTCCTTGACACGCTATGCCCCCCATCGCAACGAACATGGGCAGCCCTACTCAGTGCTTGCAAAACCTATGGGGAAGAAGAGCTAGGCATGAGATGCTTTCAGCAGCTTGTGCAGATAAATCCACATGTTGCTGCATGGTATGTGCTCATGGCAGATATCTATGCAGGTGCTAGCATGTGGGAGGATGCCTACCGACTAGAGGAGTTGAGGAAGCATTCAGGGGCAATAAAGAAACCTGCAAGTGCTTTGATTGAGGTAAACAGACAGGTTCATGAGTTTGTAGTAGGTAGCAACCAAAGCGAGGAAATTTCAGAAATGTTAAGTACCATGAGTTTACACATCAAAGGGGAAGGGCACATGCCGAATGTAGATTCAGTTTTAAAACCCATTACAGACATAAAGAAGGAAGCAGTGTTGTGCGAACATGCTGAAAAATTAGCCATAGCTTTTGGACTTCTCCACACTCCACAGGGAGAGACATTGCGCGTGACTAAGAGTATGAGGATTTGCAATGATTGTCATGATGCAAGTAAGATCATTTCCAAGATAGAGAAGCGGGAGATCATTCTGCGAGATGACTGTAGCATTCATCATTTCAAGGATGGTTCATGTTCTTGTGGAGATATGTTCTGATCTCTATCCCAAACTCAAAATTTTCAATGGAAATACTTTCAGAGATTTTTTCTGTTTTTTTCTATTGTCATTGAGTGTTTGTGATGGAACAGGTTTCAATTAAGATAGCATCAAGAAACCAATTCTTGTCCAATACACATTAATATGATAGAACTTGTATATCATTCATGCATAGTTGTTTCTGTCAGAATACGCAGCGGAGATGATGACCAGATCTGGGAACACAAGAGCAAAAACGCAGGCAGAAAAAACAGCACAAGAGAAAGAGAGATGTAGGCGTGTAACTCTGCTCTGATATACACAAGAAGATCCCGAATATGATACAAATAAGGTATGGGGGCTGGGGGCCTATTTATATGCCCCCAGGTAGGCAGTCGGCTTGCTGAAGAGGCCTCCACGACTGCAACAACAGTCGGCCAGCAGCAGATCAAGCCCACGACTACATATATCCAGTCGGCCAGCATCACAGAGGTCCACGACTGATGTCCAGGCAGTCGGCCAGCTACTGATCCTCCAGCCGCCTCAGGGCTGCCTCCCAAGCCTCAGAAAAATGGGAAAAAATAGGGGAAAAATACGGGGGGTGATGAAAAATGATAAAACACCTGATAAGGGCGGGCACACCCACAACAAAGGCCCTGGTGTATAAATCTAGACAGGAGATGACTTCTAACACCCCCTCTCAGCTCCTGGCTGTGAAACCAACCACTGGGAGCTGGGGTGCTGCCTGAGCAAATCCTGAGAGAGCGACTTCGTGAAGAGGTCCATCGTACTGTCCTTCGTCGAACAGAACTCTAGCAAGATGTCATCAGCAACGATATGTTCACGAACAAAGTGCCTCTGGATGACCATGGGTTCCTCCAGTGGAAACCCAAACCTGCAGTGTAACCTCCTCCTGCTCTGTAAAACTGCTCCTGGGCCATAAGTAGATCCCTTCGTGTCCGGATCTCTTCCCCAAACCGAGTCACTCCAGACGTGGAGTCGGACTCCATCCAACAATCCCCCTCCTGTGTACAAGAGTCCATGATCCTTCGCATGCCGCAGAAACCATAGGAAACGCAATCTTGCCTTCCAAAGAGACATCTGCAACCATGAGCTCAATTGCCTCATCAGGAAGCTCTCGTCCAAACTGGTGTCCATCAACTAGATCAATGAACCATACAGCTTCTGAGTCACAGAGACATCACACTGCTCACAAGGATCAACACCTGTTACGGTGCACAAACAAGTCCTGGAAACCTCCTGAAGACCACGCAAGGCCTTCTGAAACCTGTCAACCACCCTCTCTGAATCCGGAACCACAAAGCTTGGAGAAACCACCTTCATCTGCAAGTAATCACCTGCCACCTGCCTGGCTTTCCGAAAGGTCCCCGTGGAAAGAACATCCTCATCTACTGGAGGTTCTATGTCCCGAACACTACGAGACATCAGAGCATAAGTGACCTGTTCAGTTTCCTCTGACTCACGAACACAAGAACTACCAACATCAGTACTGGAAAGTTCCTGCCAACTGCTGCCATCTACTGGCAAGCTATCCACCACCTGGTCTCGGAAAGCTCGCACCTGCAGGGTATCCACACTTGAGTGGCCATTACCAGACTGCCACTCATCACAATCCTGAGGACCTGGGAGAGAGAGTGCTGAAAGCCTGTAAACTCCATTCTCCACTCCGCCTTCCCAAACCACTTGGCCTGTTGCTTTGTCCCGGAGAGCAACAAAATGCTCATCAAACTCCACCCGTACGCTAGTCTTGCAAACCTGATGCACTGACAACAGATGAAAACCAAGTGCCGGAACATACAACACCTGGGAGGAATGCTTCCCCCCTCTACCATCGGGAACTATCTCCATCCTGCCCTCACTGTGAATTGGGATAGTGGACGTATCCCCAGTAAGAATATGACCAGAACACCTGCAGAGATCCTGTAAACCGGAACGGGAAGGAGTCATGTGCCTGGAAGCACCACTGTCTAGAATCCACTCCTGAGTATCCGTTGCGGAGAGTCCTCCAATCTCCTCCCTGCCTGAAGAAAATGAAACATCGGTGTCCTTCACCTCCAGGTGCACAAAAGCCGGAGTCTTCATGATTGCTGCTGAGGAGTCTTCACCCTTCTCGGTCTTCCGCTTGGGACACTGCCTCCAATAGTGGCCTTTCTCGCCACAATCATTACAGGTCCTCTCTGCCTTCAGTTTCTCGCGGTCAGCGTCGGACTTCTTCTCAGAAGACTTCTCCGATGAAGCCTTCCCTTTGCCCGAGTTACGGCCTTTCGATTGTTGGCCAGTAAAGGCCTCCGAACCTCCACCCTGAGGAGGGTTCGTGAATCGTTCCTCCTGGTCCAGGACCATGGGCACAAGCTCCTCCCACGTGATGGTGCTGAGCCTGCTGAAACCGGCCTCTGATAGAAACCAGAGTGCGGTAGACTAGCAGTTACCTGTCCACTTGTAGTCTAGATATGAAAACAGAAAAGATTGGGGCTAGAGTGCCCAAATCTGAAAACAAAGCGACACCTGTTGGCCCCAAAGCTTGGCGCCCCTTGCGGTATTTCTTTATTCAATTCCAAAAGTATGAAAGACTGAGTACAACCAAAATCAGCCAAGAGATTACACCTGTATGTCCAATCTGACGGCCCACAATACCTCTTAGCACAGAGGATCCACGCACACAGATCTGTGTCTCAAAGCAACACACTGTGCCTCCCTCTGATCAGCCAAGACCACTAAGCAGGGCAGCCATGAGCATACATCTGGCATAACTCAAGCACATGATTCAACATCTCAGCTCATACATACATGTACTGTTCAACCTCTGTCTCCACCCTTGTCAATCTGCGATACCCCTCCTCTCACAAGGGGCCAGATAGCTCAAATCTGCAACAGACATAAAGCAGTAGAAAGAGAGATAGATGAACAGATGCGGAGCTTACCAAAATCAGCCCGTGGATCTGCACTGGAGGAAGTAATGGTACCAATCTGTACTTGCAGGCACTTGTTTCCACAACCCTGCTTCACACGTGTGTATGTACTTGTCTGTACCCTCCTCCTTGTATCCACCTCAGTGCTGTACCTGTCTGTACAGTCCTGAAAAACAGCATTGTACCTGTTTGTACTGCCTCGGAACACGTGCCAGAAGCTGTCCTTGCATATGCCGCCTGCAGCCAGTATCTGTACACGACTGTACCTGCGCAGCCAGCCTGTACCAGATCTGTCCAGCGCCGCCAACAGCTGTACTGTCCAGCGCAGCTGTACCTGAACTGTGCGTACACTGTACGGCAGTCGTACAGTGCGGTACGGCCTGCTGCAGCCTGTCCGTACAGGGCTGTACGGCTGGTTTGCACAGAGAACACAGCAGCCAGAAAACCTGCAGCAGCCGACTTGCTCTTCTCTAGCTTTTCCACGCTTCCCAACAAGAGTACCTATGCTCCACGTTTCTTTTTCCCCAAAGAGGAGAGAGAGAGAGAGGAGAGAGAAGCTTACACTCCAAAAGTGGAGTGGCCCCCTCCCCATAATAATCCTAGGGCCCCAACTTTAATTGTCCCTAGGGGCGACTAAGGCCTAGGGGCAACTTTTAATAAAACATTAGAATTCTAATGTTCTAGTTCCCCCCCTTCACACCTAGGGATGTCCACACATCATTAACTCTGTCCGGGCACCCCCCATGTGAATCATTCAATATTTTGACTCAGCAACCACCATGCCCACACTTGTGCTGTTCCATTTTCACAGGGCCATGACATATCCCCCTCTTGAGAAATGGCAAGCGTCCTCGATTGCATTCTGGTGATACAGCAAAATATCCAAAGTGAAATATACAATATGGCAAGATCAGCGTCCCAATCTCTCTAAGCCATGCACATGTAAGATCATTCACTGCAAATCAATGGCGTAGTAATAGTCCAAGTTGTATACCACCATGAACCATACATATCCACAAAATCCCATGTGACTAGTACACATATATCATAGAAGTCCCATAAACAGATGTACTGTCAGCCTCAGTACCTTCGGGTGAGATAAAAACTGCACCAAGCGACCTTTAGATGTCATCTGAGCCTGTCTGTATCAAGGGAGTGGAGGTGCTACCCCCCTCTTGAGCGTCATGTAATGCTCCAGACCCATGCTCTGCTGAACCTGAATGAGCCACAACAAGAGTCGGCTCTAACTCAAAGGCATCGAGATAAAGCTGCAAAACCTGAGGTGAATCTGTTAAGTCACCTTCCTCCATCCACTTCGCATCCATCGGTGAATAGTTCTTGAACTTCACAAGATAGCGACGGGAAACTTTACCTCGTACCTTCCTTTCTTTATGTGCCAGTATCTGCTCTGGAATCAGAACCTCATCAAGTTCCTCAACTTCCGGCTGAGCCTCATCTGATACATCCTCAGGCACATCCCCACGGAAAGGTCTAAGGAGACTCACGTGAAAAGCATTGTGAATCCTCCAGTGATCTGGTAGCTTCAAGCGATAGGCTACCTCACCAATCTTTTCCAAAACCTGAAAAGGCCCATAATAACGCATGCTCAATTTAGGGAATAAGCGCTCTTTACCCTTCATCTTCTTGAGTCTAGCCTTTTCAAAGCGCAAAGGAACCCAATCACCCAATGCAAACTGTAAATCACGTCTGTGACGGTCTGCGGCTTTCTTTTGCTTCTGCTGAGTTTTCTGGAGTGCCAACTTAACCCTCCGATAAGCTTCATCCAAACTTTCCACATACTGATCAGCCTCAAAGATCTTATCCTTTGTATGCAAAATGGGTGGTACCTTCTTCCCTCCTTCCACAATCTCAAAAGGCGCCTTGCCTGTCGAGGTATGCACAGTGTTGTTATATGCAAACTCCACCAAAGGAAGATACTTTTCCCATTGTTGCTTGTGCTCTGACACAACACTTGAGAAGATCCAATACTGTAGAGTTAGCTTCTTCTGATTGACCATCTGTTTGTGGATGAAATGACGATGAAAACTTGAGAGTTGTGCCCATGTTGTCAAACAACCCTCTCCAGAACAAACTCGTCATCCGTGGATCACGGTCACTAATGATAGACGTAGGCAAGCCATGATACTTGAAGATGTTCGCCATGAACAACTTCACCATATGATCCACTTTGATCGTCTTACGCACGGGAATGAAATGAGCCTGCTTACTGAACCTGCATATGATAGTCCAGATGCCATCATTTCCCGTTTGTGTCCGTGGAAGATCAAATATAAAATCCATGGCAATGCTCTCCCAAGGTCTATCTGGAATAGGTAAAGGCTGTAATAACCTTGGTGTCTTTTGACGGTCAAACTTTACCTTCTGACATATGATGCATTGCCTCACAAAGGCATCAACATCTCTTCTCAAGGTTGGCCAATAAAAGAAAGTCTCCACTGCTTTGACCGTGGCGTCAATACCTCTATGACCTGCATACGGTGGAGCATGACTTTCAATCATAACCTTGAGTCGCAATGGCCTGGTAACACACAGTCTGCCATGCATCAATAAAAACCCATCTCTGAGAGTATAGTGCTCATGCCGCTGACCCTCGGACATCTGATCATACAACCTTTCAAAGTCCTCATTATGGGCATACTGCTCTTTCATTTCATCAAGCTCATGATGATAAGCAAGTGAAACTGCAGAGACTTGTGGCTTGCGTGACAAAGCATCTGCCACTACATTCTTTTTGCCTTCCACATGCACAATCTGGAAGTGAAACATTGACAAAAAGTTTGCCCAACGCATATGCTTCTCTGAAAGCTTAGTTTGCGTGAGGAAATAACGCAAGGTTTGATGATCTGTCTGTACAGTAAAATCAGCCCCAAGCAAGTAGTGTTTCCATGTAGAAAGAGCGTGAATTACAGCCAACATCTCTTTCTCATAAACCTGTAAATGCTTCTCAGCATCTTGCAATATTCTACTCTCATAGGCTATGACATGTCCCTCTTGCATGAGAACTGCACCAATGCTACTTCCACATGCATCACACTGGACAACAAAAGCCTTTCTGAGATCTGGTAGCACCAATACTGGGTCCGAAGTAAGCTTTTCTTTGAGCTTTTTGAATGTTGTAATTTCCCGATCAACCCATCTCAACGGAGTTGCCTTCTTCGTCAAAGCATGAAGAGGCGAAGCAATTTCAGCAAAGTACCGTATGTAACGCCTGTAATAGGAACACAATCCTAGAAAGCTGCGTACATCATGCACGGTCCTCAATTCTGGCCAATTAAGAATTGCT
This sequence comes from Cibotium barometz, assembly GCF_041138505.1. Lineage (NCBI taxonomy): Eukaryota > Viridiplantae > Streptophyta > Polypodiopsida > Cyatheales > Cibotiaceae > Cibotium > Cibotium barometz. The sequence continues at coordinate 34,648,808 of NC_141077.1, read as the reverse complement.
TCCACCTTTGCTGGATCCATACGGACTCCATGCGCAGACACAATATGCCCCAAGAAATGTATCTCTTGCAAAAAGAACTCACTCTTCTTGCCATTAACAACCAGCCGATGGTTTCTGAGTTCTGCAAACACAATGGCCAAATGCCTTCTATGCTCTTCCTCAGTTTGTGAATGCACAATCATATCATCAAAGAATGTGCCCACAAACTCTCTATGAGGCTTGAAAATCCTGTCCATCATTCTGTTAAATGTGGCAGGCGCATTTGTCAAACCAAAGGGCATAACCAAGAACTCATACAACCCAAACGTGGTTCGGAATGCTGTCTTATGCACATCCTCGGGTCTAATGCGTATCTGATGATACCCGCTTTTCAAGTCAATACGACTAAAGACTGTGGAGCCCTGTAAGCGGTCCAAAATGTCATCGATCCTCGGTATGGGGAATCGATTCTTGATGGTATTCTTGTTCAGCGCCCTATAATCAATACACATGCGCCAAGAACCATCCTTCTTCTGCACTAAGAGCACAGGTGAGCAAAAGGGTGATGAGCTAGGCTGTATCAACCCTTTATTCAAAAGCTCCTGCACCTGACTCATAATCTCTTCCTGCTGGGCTGCACTAACACGGTACGCGGTCTATTCGGTGGAGTACTACCAGGAATCAGATCAATGGCATGATCTTCTGGCCTCTCAGGAGGAAGTTCTCCTGGCAATGACTCGGAAAAACAGTCTTGAAACCCACATAAGAAATCAGTCCTGTCCTTATCTAACATAGACAAATTAGACTTAGACTCATCATCCTGTGCATCCTTTACATAAATCAAGTACGCGAAAAGATGCTTTTTCATTACTGATGAAATCGCCGAAGCGTTGCTGCTCAAAGAAGGCCGGGCAAGAAGGAATTATCAATATGGCTACCCAAAGATGCGTACAACCAAAAAGTAAGCTAAACTGACCTAAAAATGGTCAAAAAGTGACCAAACTGATCTGGAAAATTTTAGAATCAGTTTGCTTGGTTAGAGGCTCACTTTTTCCTATAAATAGAAGCCTCCCCCTTTGTAAAAGCTTAATAGTGTTTTATGCACTCTTACTCTACTCCTCCCCAGAGCCAAAAGCAGTGAATTTACTGATAATTCATTAGTTTTTGACCATTTCCTCTTCAAAAGAATTGGTGGCCACTCTTGTTGCAAACAAGAGTAGATCCCTCAAACCATCAAGCCAAAGGAAAGCTCACAAAAATTCAGAGTGATTTTTCTATTGTAAGTATTCACCACCGCATGTACCCTGTGGCACCATGGCATCCCCAACAAAACATCATAGCCATCAAGTGGCATGATAAAGAACTCTTCGCTGTCCACATAACCCTGCAAATGAAGCCGAAGCTTCCCAATGATAGGAGTAACGGGTTCTGCATACCCTGGACAGGCCATATTAGCCTCATGTAACGGCCCCATCTCCTCTGCGCGAATCCCCAATCGGCCAGCCAAATCTGGTGAAATGAAGTTGGCTCTAGCACCTGTGTCAAAGAAGATCAAGGCATTCTGATCTCTCACTTTGCCCCATGCCCTGCACAACTTTGTTGCTTCACCACCTGGCTGTTCCCCCACAAGATCAGGAACTAAGCCTGCAGAAGGTTTTGGTTTCTTTGACTTGGGCTCTCCTTTATTGTCAGAGTCCTTTTGGGACAATTGAATGACATATGCCCCTCTTCAGTACAGTAAAAACACTTATGAGCATCTCTCAAAGCCTGTCTTTCCTTAGAAGTCCTCTTGGGCATTGGCAACTTCTTATACTTCGTCTCTGAAGACCCTTTAGCATCACAAGAAGCATGCCTAGATTTTTCAGCTTTCTTGCTCAAGTTCTTACTGCCTTTAAACCCAGATGATCCACCAGTGAGTAACGCATTAGCTGCCATAGCATTTTCAATCATCTGTGACATGTTCGTTACTCGTCTTGATACAATAATCTCGTACCTCTTTGGGCAGCCCACAGCAATACTTCTCCACCTGCTCAGACAAAGGCACTGCACGGTAAGAAGTCACTGGGAGTAAAGCTTCCCAAAACTTCTTGTTATAATCCTCCAAATTCTCACACTTTGAAGCATCCAATTTGTGCCATGCAGTCATAACATCCACCTCAAATGTAGATGTGAGCTATACGGAAGAGAAAACCTGTTTAAATTGGACCCATGTAGTGGGTGCTATGCCCTGCAAAAGAAGAGTAGACCACCACTGCAAAGCATTGCCCTTGAGAAAAGTGGCAGCTTTCCTCACCTTAGAGGACTTTGTGTAATTCCCACCAGAGAAAGCAGCATCAAACTGCTGTAAAAAGGTAAGTGCTTTCAATTTATCTTTGGCCCCACTGAATGTATCAAACTTCACTGCAGCTTCCCCTTCCTTGTAATCCTTCGCCTTTCCCATAGGCGTTAGATTGTCATATGGAAGTGGCTTCGCAAGATTGCTGCCCCCAACATTCATGCCCATCATTGGGTCAACATTTTCCATTCCCACACTAGGCATACCATACATTCCAGCGATGTTTCCAAACATTCCGTTATGCATACCTGGCTGCATACCACCAAACATATTGCCTTGCATTCCAGGTTGCATGCCCCCAAACATATTTCCTTGCATACCGGACTGCATACCACCATACATATTCCCCTGCATACCAGGCTGAAAATTAGCTCCAAAAGGCCCGTGCATACCCATGCCTCCCTGAGGGTAACCCCCAGTCATAGATTGGAACACCGAGCCACCACCAAAATAACCTGGATGCATATTCTGCTGAGGAATAGTGGCTGTCCATAGAAGGAACTCTGAGAGTTTGCACCATAAGCATGTTGCATGTTCGGAAACTGGCCAAAAGATGGTTCCTGTGGGATGGCACCACTATGACCCTGTGGAAGATTCTTAGAACGAACCTCCTCCTTCTTTTTCTCGGGCTCTGTGCGGGATCTCATAAATTCAACAAATCTCTCACTCTGTGTGAGCTGCATAAATACATCCATAACACTAGCCAAACGATCTTTGAACCGAGCATCATCATCCTCTTTACCATGTACATCCTCTGGCTGTGTTACATCCTCATAAGGCTCAGCATCTGCAGCCTGTTCTCCTGCATGAATATCTTCAGATACATCTCTCTCAGGAGAAGTCTCTTGCTCTTCCTCTTCATGATAGAAGTACTCATCCTCTGTATCAGACATGTTTGCTGAATTTTTCAGCGATGGCTTTCTTCGAGGCAACCACGAGCTCACCTTCTTCAGAAAGTTGATGATTGGTCCCGGCAACGGAACCTTGAAACTGGCCTCTGATAGAAACCAGAGTGCGGTAGACTAGCAGTCACCTGTCCACTTGATTATCTGTGGTGTGCAGTTGAGGAAAATAAACGAACGGACCCTGGCGTTGACACGATCCCACATCTGTGTCTGAGCCTCCCGGTCCTTTCGGATCGACGGTAACTCCCCTTCCTCTACTTCCGGCCATGGAACACCAACAACGACGAAATCGGCGAGGTCGTAAGACTCCAAAGCGGATTCCATCATCACCTTCCATATGCCGTAGTTGCTCCCGTCCAACTGACGGTCCACCGGGAACGTGGGGAGTGTCGGGATCTTCACGTGTCTCTCGGCCATCTCAAACAGATCTGCCATAGCGGGGATGTACTCTGAAAAGGGTGGGTGGGTGGGAACAAAGAAGAACTAAAACTTGCAAGTGGCTGTCCAACAAATCAGCCCGCCTTCCTCTTGCACCTTCTCTTTCCGATCAGCCCAAAATAGTCCACCAATCAGCCACAAAACAGTCCCCCTCTTGCTCACACAAATCCCAAGACCTATCTAGAGCCTAGGGCTCTGATACCATGTCAGAATACGCAGCGGAGATGATGACCAGATCTGGGAACACGAGCAAAAACGCAGGCAGAAAAAACAGCACAAGAGAAAGAGAGATGTAGGCGTGTAACTTTGCTCTGATATACACAAGAAGATCCCGAATATGATACAAATAAGGTATGGGGGCTGGGGGCCTATTTATATGCCCCCAGGTAGGCAGTCAGCCTGCTGAAGAGGCCTCCACGACTGCAACGACAGTCGGCCAGCAGCAGATCAAGCCCACGACTGCATACATCCAGTCGGCCAGCATCACAGAGGTCCACGACTGATGTCCAGGCAGTCGGCCAGCTACTGATCCTCCAGCCGCCTCAGGGCTGCCTCCCAAGCCTCAGAAAAATGGGAAAAAATACGGGGAGTGAGGAAAAATGATAAAACACCTGATAAGAGCGGGCACACCCACAACAAAGGCCCTGGTGTATAAATCTAGACAGGAGATGACTTCTAACAGTTTCTCGTACCGTTACGAACCCATTCATACCATATGGTACGAGTTTTTTTTTCTCCCCTCCCCCCACCTGAAGAAAAAAATTCCAAATGCTAAAAAAATATAGAAATCTTGCTTAACGAAGATCCCAAATGCTTGCAATACTCCGTAACTTTTGTGTCCATTGAGTATTCCATATGGGATTGCTGAGAGACCTAAAACATCTGGCAAGGTAGACTGGTAGCGTACACATGATTGGTAGGATGAGAGAATCTTGCTACATCACTTGGAGATCCCTGGTATAGGTAGGCTAGATAGTCAGATCCTTAAGTTATGTACGAGGGAGAAGATTTGGACATGGCCATTTTGATCTAGAGAGGAGTTCCTAAACCTATCACTTTAGATGCACTGCTCGTATTTGTGCAAGGACGGTCCCTTAGTCATAAACGTTACACTGGGAGACCTTTGGTATTGCATTACCCATGCAGGTTCTTTTTTGGAGACAATTGGGAGATCCAACTGGGAGAGAAACATCTCCATGTTCTGGTTCCTCAAGCATTGTAGACTCCTCCCCCCCCCCCCACCCCCCCCTCACATTCAAGCTTGAAGCTTCATAGTTTGTAAGTGTTTAAAAAAAAACCCATATTTTATCTTCCGGTATCCGAAAATTTCATATCGTACCAAAAATTTTTGTACGGTATTGTATCTTCATAGCGTGACAACTATGCATTCATGTCAAATACTGAAAAAAAGCTGTCAATCTTGTGGCTATTTATCCATCTTTGAGAATTTCCGAGTTGGGCCAGTTTTTGTTGTTTTGGCATTATTCCCCATCATAGTTATGAGAAACGGGTAGACAAAGATAGAAATGGCATGTTAAAAAGAATGATGTAAGCAAGGGGGGTTGGAGGTGAGAAGCGAGGAGTGGAAAGGAATGCAAAGAAAAGAAAAGTGCAAAGAGGAAAGGAAAAAATTGGAGAATAAAGGAGAGTGGGAGGGACGATAAGATGTCTAGGAATAAGCTACTTTACTTGAACTAAACTCATAATCTAGGGTGCTTAGGGGAAATATGGTGGGCAGATGGTGTTGGGGAAATGGTGGAGGGGAAATAGCTTCCAATGCCTTGCACTGTTATAATTACTTGTAAACCAATCAGCAAGAAAGTTACAATGTTCAAATTGCAGTCCAACATGATAGATACCCACTTGAAGACCATCCTTCTTGCTTGGCTCATCTTGTAAGGGCATGTTGGTGTGCTTCTATGCATAATCCATTCCTTCTGATAATTGTGCAACGATTTTTTATCGGAGCAACAGTTTTGAGAGTCGAAGTTTTGTTGTGTGATAATTTTTTAAGCACAATTTTGTTGAAACCGTTGTGTAACTCAGAAAAAATTAATTTTAAAAAATAAAGTAACCAATTTTTTGCATCCATTTTGTTGTGCTAATCATCATTGTCATTCTTGGCATCTTGAAAGAGTTCCTGATGTTCTGTAGACGTAAAAGCACTGAGCGAATTGAACTTTTTTAAAAAGTTCGGTGACTAATCTACTATTTTTATTACAGCTCAGATATGTTGTGTAACATACACACCCATTATCCGGCAAGTTACATCATCATTATCATTCTTGGTGTCTCGAAAGAGTTCTTGATGTCGCGTGAGAAAATTGAACTTTTTAAAAAAGTTTGGTGACTAATTTACTATTTTTATTACATCTCAGATATATTCCATTATCTGACAAGTTACAAGAACGTCTCCACCATAGCCAATTTGAACCCACAACCCATCATCTGACAAGTTACAAGAACGTCTCCACCATAGCCAATTTGAACCCACAACCAGGGGAGTAACACAATCGCTCTATCCACTAATGCGGTGTTGACAGCAAATTGAACTTTTATTAACTTGACGGCGGCCAATTTTGATGCTTAGTCTAGATTAAGCTCTATATAGAAAGCTTCTGCGGGCTGTATAGTATTAATATAAAAATTAGCCTTAAAATTCAATTCTTTAAACTTGAAATGAAAGCTTCCGAGTCATTCCAACTCATTTTAATCACATGAAAAGTTTAGTGTCTCAATTGATGGCGAAGATGCCTTATTAAAAAGTATGCATGAAGAGTATGGACACTTGGTCTCTACTCTAACAAATCTTCCAAAAACTTCTTTAGAGAGGACATTGAAGCTGTACTCCTTGAGGAGTACATGAAGAAGCAAGAGAAGATTGGGATCGATGGGGGGGCCTACTACACCAAGAACAAGTTCTCCACCAACAACAAGAACATCAACAAGAAGAGGTTCACCGACTCAAAGGCAAAGGCAAAGAAGTCTTGTCAATTATGTGGTAAAGATAATATTTTTTTCAAGAAAAAAGCACAAAAGGTGTACCTTGCAACTCAAGAAGAGGAGAAGCATCAAGAAGAGGTCTCCAAGGAGGCCAACTTTGTTGAAGCAGATTGGGCTTTTTGAGTAGGTTTATGCCCCTACTATGTTAAAACCTCACCATTTCTAAACATAACTACTCAATCCTGAAACTTTGTAAACATCATTAGATTCTCTCACATGATCATCTAGCATTGCTGTCATAACTGGTAAGACCTACATGCATAACTTAATAAGAATAACTAGTAAGTCTAATGAGCTCCTATAAGTGTCATCATAGCTAGGAGGGATGTAGCATTGTCATGAATATTGGTGGAGAGGGGATTTGTAGGAAATACACCCAATATCCATGCCCATGTTCTAACGTTATTTGGGGCACATGAATCCTTGGCTTTACTCTTGTAAAAAGCACTAGAATCTACCCAAAAGAATGTGGATGAAGGATTATTCATATGCATTTAATGAGCCTACATTGTTGGCTTATGCTCCTATATCAATGCAGAGATTCTAGGAGAAGTTATATGGAGAGAATCATGGAGATTTATTAGCTCCTAGTCACCAACTAATGACTTTGTACTTAGCCTATATAAGAGGCTTGATCTAATGAAAATCTAAAAGTTGTTCTTCCACTTTAATGTCATGATCATGCTCTTGATTAGTTGATTAAGTGCTATATGAAATCTTCTCTAATCATGTGCTTACCATGGTCCCCATATGCTTTGATCCACCTTAATCATCTCATCCTCATCACCTTAATCATCTCATCCTCCTCACTCTCATGTCCAACAAACACACACACACACTCACTCACTCACTCTCTCAAGTGTTGAAAATCTCTCTCTCTCTCTCTCTCTCTCTCTCTCTCTCTCTCTCTCAAACACACACATGCACTAATAAAAAACGCACACTCTCTCCCCCACATACACTCTCTTACACCTAGAAATCTCTCTTACACCTAGAAATCTCTCTTACACCTAGAAATCTCTCTCTCTCTCTCTCTCTCTCTCTCTCTCTCACACACACACACACACACACACACACACACTCCCTCTCTCTTCTCACATACACTCTCCCACACATAGAAACTATCCCTATCTCTTAAAAATACTCTCTCTCTCTCTCTCTCTCTCTCTCTCTCTCTCTCTCTCTCTCTCACACACACACACACACACACACACACACCCTCCCTCCACATGCATGTGTGACAGTGTGTATGCATACGTATGTGTGTTGTGAATGTATTTATATATAATAGTATCAATATAATATTATTATATATTTACTATATATTTTTTAATTTTCTTATTATATATTTTTACTTTTTTAATTATATATTTATATTATATTATCAGGTATATTTATATATTACATTATACAATTTATGTCACATTAGCATATTTATAGTATATAATAAGAAAACATATAAATATCTTTAGTTTTCTTATTTATAGTTATGTAATAACATACACACACACAAAACATTACATTATAATATTTTAGTAAACATTTGATATATGTATTTATTTAATATCCTTACATATTACATGTTTACATATTATATATTTGTATTCTATATATATTATACTTATTCATTGTATAATATATATATATATATATATATATATATATATATATATATATATATATATATTATATACTTATTCATTGTATATCTTTATATTTTGGAAATTATTTATTTCAATTTTCTTCTATCAACATACCCCTACACTCCTTTCTCTCTCCCCATATTCCTCTCTCTCTCTCTCCCTCTCTCTCTCTCTCTCTCTCTTCACCATAGTATGTGGCCTCTACCCCCCCCCCCTCTCTCTCTCTCTCCTCTCTATGCCACAACATGTGGCCTCTACCCGTCCCCCCTCTCTCTCTCCTCTATGCCCCAGCAGCATGTGGCTCCTTCTCTCCCCCCCATCACACCCTCTTCTCTCTTTCCCCTACCCCAACACTTGGTCCTCTTCCAACGGTTATGTGTCGCCTCCCCTCCTAAAAATTTATGCATAATAGATAGTATAGATAGATGTATGCAAGAAAGGGATCGTGGCCCTGATACTAATACAATAAAAGGATCATGGTTGTGATGCCAATGCAAGAAGGGATCATGGCTCTGATACCAATGCATGAAAGTGATCATGGCTTTGATACCAATGGAATGGAAGGGATCATGGCTCTAATACCAATGCAAGGAAGGGATCATGGCTTTGATACCAATGTAAGAAAGGGATCATGGCTCTGATACCAATGTAAGAAAGGGATCATGGCTCTGATACCAATGCAAGAAAGGGATTGCACTCAATTGGGATGGAGTACACACACCCTAGCACTCATCACATGGAATGCACACAAGGGTGGGGACTACCACCATGGATCCTCGAGCCATAAGCTTCAAGTGAAGGTTCAATATCAAACGATATCAAAAAGCTATCAAAAAAGGTTCATAAGTTGTCCCATAAGTGACTTATATAGTCACTTACCCCTAGGACTTCACACATGAGCTGCCCATACACCCAAGTCCTATGTCCCAAATTAAGTGCCTAAGCTATCATCCCACATATACATGTGCAATACATCCAAACACATAATTTTCTACATTACAATATACTACAATCTTTTTGGTTTTTTGTGAAACGACTATCTAATTAATTACTCGAGGTATGGTACAAGCACAACTGTCCATGAGGAAGGACAAGCTAGGAACAATGGAAAAACACATCTAATTGCCTAGTAGTGATCTCACCCAAGGTATGAGAGTCCTAGAGAGATTCACGCAAAGAGCATCTAAAATAAGTATAGATGTCAATTGATTGGTTGATAAAGACTCGCTGATTTCTATCATGCCAGAAAGCCATAGTACCCAGAATTACTCAAGAAACTGTGAGTAGCCAAAAGCTAGAATTGCTTGGAAAAAGGATGAAAAGGAAAAGCAGCCTTCAAATATCGAGAAATCCTATCAAGAAAAGCATGAGAAGACGAACAATGCCAAAGAAAATGAGGTATTGTTTCTTGTGCATGATAGCTCGTGTAATAGTGTGGTGAGGCAATGTGTCTCTTGGTCAGTACACCCACTGGAAGCACCCCAACTAGGCATCTCCATAGGAAGACTCTGTTTCAAAGGGAGTTTATTTTTCCAAATTCTATAAAGGCACGTTTTCCACCAACGCAATGGCTTAGATATCCGCTAAAGTTGATTAGCATTCTCAACAATCCATGGGGGAGGAATAATCAACTTATATGCTTTGGATGTAGTCAACTAATCAAATGAGATAGGATTATAGGCATGCATCTATCTATCTAATTTCCAATCCATCAACCTATTTTATGCATTAAGCTGTGGAATAGGTTGTATAGATTTCATTATCTACATAATGTGATGCACGCCCAAATCATATTGACGATATGCTTAAGGAAAGTTGAGAACCTATCCATTCGCATCTATAACATCCTGTACATATCTAATACCTTTGGTGGATAGAAAATAAGCTTTTGAGGTTCTAATTATGCTAGTGTTTCCTCAATGAATTTGTTCTAGTGTATACTTTCCAAAATTAGAGAGTTTCCAGTATCGGCATTCTTGCCAGACCAATGCAACGAAGAGAGGATTTGTTTCCAATCTTGGAGCTGGGTGGAATAAAGACAGCCATGTATTTTACCATCAAAAAGTCCAAGAACAATGTCCCAGTGTGTATGGATCCAATTGCCAAATGCCACGTTTACATATTTGCACATAAGGTGGCTAGCATGATTGCCCATGGCTATTTTTGTGCAGAAAATCAGAAATCATAGTGGCTTTTTTGGCCAACGCATGATAATGTATGTTGAGAATATAGTTAAAATATATGGATCTAGGGCGGCTCAGAGAAAGTGATCAAGGCCATGATGAAGGACTATGAAAATGCTAATACGAGATTAAGATAGAGATTAATCAATGACACAATGATTAAGACACAAACTCAATAATTTCATTCGAATAATCAAGTTCCATATATTCAAACCACCATGCATCTTAGGTGTATAAACAATTTCATATTTCAATAGCCTGAGCGTCGCTTTATCAATCGTGGTTCTCCATGAACATTCCAAAGCTCTTGACATGAACCTGTCAATATCTTTTAGAGTCCAAACTAAAAGAGGCAAGGAGAATTGAACATAGGCCGTAAAAATGGATTGAAAAATCGAGAGTCGAAAATGCAGAGGCCATGTGAAAAGCTTCCAGTAATCTAATTTATGATTCAATTTTTGTAAAATCTAGCATGTCTCATCGTTAAGGGAAACCAACAGCCTATGGGATATCCCAAATGTTTAATAATTTGATTTGGTGTGATAAGATTTATCATGGCCACAATATCTCATGCCAAGAGTATGTATATTCAATAGATTCAGTTTAAATTTTGCAAAGTTAACATGTAATCCTACAGCCAAGCCAAAAAGAGACAATTCACCTATAATTACTTTCACATTAGCAGGGCTATTTTAAGGAAAAAAGGAGCCATCAGCATATGCTTGTGCGAGAAATTGTGAGCCACCACGGCCATGGATATTGCTATCTACAACTAGCTTGTCCATATACAAGAGCATAGGATGGGTAGCAATTTTGAGCCACCACACATTGCTAGGCCATGGATATTGCCATCTACAACAAGCTTGTTCATATACAAAAGCATAGGATTGGTAGCAATTGCATATAATAGTGAACTAAGTGGGCAACCTTGACGTAATGATTTTCCTAGTTTCAAGGGAGTTGAGAGATCTCCTCCCAATATGCATTTTACCGAGCCTTTAACATGCAACCAATAAATAACATTTTGTATCTTTGGTCCAAAGCCCATTTTTTTCATCACTTGTGCAATGTAGTCCCAATGTACCATATCAAAGGCTTTAGCAATATCTACCTACATGATAATGACATTCTACTTTGTATATTTGGCATATTCAATGCCAATTTATGCATTTGCAATGTTATCCTTGTGGTACAAAACCATAATATATGGGATGCAATCCTTTATGTAATATGCATTTGACTCGAGTGACTAGCATTTTCATGATAAGTTTATTAAAAGACTAAGGTCGTGTAAAAGGGTAGGAGAAGGGTGTGTGTGTGTGTGTGTGAATGGACTTATGGTCCACTAGCTCACCTATTTAAAGGTGAAGCTAGAAGGCATTATGAAGTGTGCAAAGGCCAAGTTGTATGCATAAGCAACTTAATAAACAAGATTTGTTCTTGTATTTTTGGGTCTCTCTCCTCCACTCATCTTGATCTAGCATAAGCACCACGAATTTCAACAAAGTTTGTATATCATAGGCATTAAAGTAATAGGGCACCAATTAGAAATCATTTTGCACAATTATTTTTTAGGCACAAGCTTGACAGATCCTTCTAAGAAGTCAGCATCATCCCTATGTCCCAACAATGATTCATCATGGAGATAATAGTACCTTTTATAAGATCTCACAATGCATGAAAACAAACTCTACAATATGACCGTCCCATCCTAGAGATTTTCATTTGCCCAATGCTTTCTCAGTGCATTATCAAGCTCATCTTCAATTAATGGTGTTTCAAAGTCACATCAGCCTCTTGTTGTGTAATTATTCTTGTCACTGTGTCTAATAGAGTTTGATGAGACACACAAACTTGTGTAGTAGCAGCAGTGGAGATGCAAACATGTCAGCAAAATATTGTAAACATACCTCCTCAAATTGCAAATTATTTGTGGTCCATTAACCATTGCATTGCTTTACATAGACTATGGATTGCCTTTAACGAAAGGCATGTAATCCTTTCACAGTGTCCAATAGAGTTTGATGAGACGCACGAACTTGTGTAGTAGCAGGCAGGTGGAGATGCAAACATGTTAGCAAATGTTGTAAACATACCTCCTCAAGTTGCAACTTGTTTGTGGTCTAGTCACCATTGCATTGCTTTACACGCACTATGGATTGCCTTTGATGAGAGGCATGTAATCCTTTGAAGAAATCTTTTGAGGAACAACCTTTATCAAGAAATGATTTTTGTCGAGCTTTTACTTGCCATTTTTGAAGCTTTATTTGGTCATTGGTTTTCAAGGTTTATTGTGCATTGCGCTGGCCATGTATTGTTGAATAAGGTGCTTAGTTGGACACTCTTTGTCTTTCTTCTTGCAAATACCATCTGCCATAATCTTGTATAATAGCTTGCATTCTGATTACAAAAATCTATACCAGACCACATCCAAGTCCTCATGCATCTGCATAGAAAATGGTTGCAAAATATCTCTCACCATTTTCGCAAATGATCTATGTATAAAATAGCGATTGTTGACAATCAACAATCTTAGATTCCTCAAGGAATAATCACACGTGTTCATTTCAAAATACAATGCCAACCATAGTGGTGCATGATCTAAAAGCTACAATGAATGATCTAGCCACATTTTGCAAGTGAATACATCATATTACACTCCATTAAAAAGATACAAGTGATCTAAACGTGCCAAATAATCAATAATAGCATTATGATGAAAGGTATAACCCTTATCATGCATCATAACTTGTGTCCAAAGATCATATGCATGTAAACACATAAGGTTTTGGTCCCATATGTGCTTTTCATATGCCATCATGTGAGAGCGATGTGAAGTATTGTCATCATATGTTGGTGAGTTATTTAAATCACCACAAATAAATTCATTAGAGCACTAGTGATATCTCTGAAATGAGTGCCACATTTTTTCCCTTTGTGTTGAATTCTTCAAGCGTAAATTCATAAATTTCTCCATGAATCATACACCGAATTACCATCCATTGACCTTGGGGATCATTGTAAGCAATTTAAGGCATTAGGAGAAACTTGGACTCAATTTTGGGCCCTCTAAGAAGTGCCAGCTCAGCTTAGAGAGAGATAATTGGAAAGGTCTAAAAATATCCAAAATTGCATTTTGGCTCATTTTCATCCTTTTTTTAATATTATAATAAATATTTTCAATACATTAAAATACACATAAAAATCACGCTCGTGGTTTTTTTTTAAAAAACGTGCTTATTGATCGAGCTAATTCTCTTTTCAATTCGCTAATCTTAAAAATGGTGATAGAGAACACTAGCTTTGCAAATGAGAACATTAATCCTAATTTAGGGATTCCAATTAATTCAACATCGGATGGAGACACTCAAGTACTCAGTATAACAGTAGTAGAAATGGTGCACAAAGAAGAAGATATGATACTTACCATCTTCATGTGGACATACAATCTTAGTACTAGCTACTAACTTGAAATGCAACAAGACATTTTATTTATCCCATGAGAAAAAAGAACAAAGGAGGAACAATGGAGAGCGCCATTTGGACTTGTGGACTGATGGATCAATGTATCCCAAGGATCCATTTACAAATGCACCACCTCCATTTTCCAACATTACTAACCTTCTATATTTCACAGGTGATGGTAGACATGGTTTGTTGGGTTACGCTCAACACTTGGAAGCAAAAGAAATAGTGGTAGAACAATAGAGGAATTTACTACAGAAGTAAAGTATCGAAATAAACAACTAGTATGCACATAAGCTTATGGCGAATAAAGAAACAATTCAAGACTTGGAGAAGAAGATCGATACTTTGAGGGACAAAGGACACAACATTAGGGCCACATAAAAGGAGAAGGTGACTTAGCAACATAGAGAAAATAAAAGTTGGAAGTGGAGGGATGAAGAAGTGAGTACAGGCTGTGAGGTAATGTAGACTCTCGTTTCATATATATTACTATTTTTTAATTAGGTCATTTGTTTGAAAGTAGTCATTAGTAATTAGTGATGTTGTTCTATTTGTGGATCTTTACTTCATCTAGAGTCCAATGTACATTTCGAAGCTAGAGTGCATTATAATCATTTGGTACCAAAAAGAATAGTGGAAGACATGCTGGATCAAAAGAAGTTTCAAAAAATCAATGACAAGCATGTGTCTTTCTTTATGAATAAGAACTAGCTCGATGCAACTAAGGTGTAGGCAATTTTGGATTAGAAAGGATATAACAAACTTTTTAAAGCACTAGCAGAGAAATGTCAAAGTAAAAACCATAAAGGCTCGTTACTACCAAAACCAATGCAAGTAAAGTTTGCATGCCAACATGTGAACTCAGAGGTGTTTGAGAAGCTTGGTTCACCAATACATATTGAAGCAACATATGTTGCTAAAAGATAGAGAGGTAGTCTTTAACCAACACAACATCTTCTTTGATCTTGAAGCTTTGCAAAGGTACGTAGTTCAGTTCTTTGAGATTGGTCAAGAAGAATGTGGCCGAGTTCTGAAGAAGAATGTGGCCGAGTTCTGAAATTTGTTTTAAAACTAGATGAGTGTGAGATTTTAAAGAACAAAAAAATGGAGAGGGTTACTATCACTCTAATGAATAGGGCCTTAGACCCATCAATTACATTTAAAGATGATTTGAAGACTCTAAAATGCATGTATAACATTAGCAAAGGTGCAAAAGCAAAGAGTCCATGTCTTTATTGCATGTCAATTTCCAAGGCTTTAGATCGTGTGCAATGGAACAAAGCTCCATACATGTATTTAAAAGATGGAAATTTGAAACGAGTGCTTGATACCAGAGTGCACATATGCACATTGCATGCATTGTGCAGAATAATAGAGAAGTTGGTGTATTTGTACATATGTTTTACATGGACCTTAAAGCCTCAAAAAGAATCTTTAAAAGCGACCAAAGCAATAGAAGACGTGCGACATTGGCTTACGTGGGGGCCATGTCAAAATTGAGGAGAACAAAAAGTGATCACCCGGGGGGGGGGGGTAGTAAGTCATTAACAAAACCATCAATAGGTGGTGCTAAAGCTAGAAGATTATTTTCATACTGCCTCAAAGACAGTCAATATAGAAACATGCAAAACATGTTTAATCGATGGTGGAAAGATCTCCATAATGCAGTCAAGGAGGACAATGCATCAATAGGTGGTGTTAAAGCTAGAAGATTATTTTCATACTGCCTCAAAGACAGTCAATATAGAAACATGCAAAACATGTTTAATCGATGGTGGAAAGATCTCCATAATGCAGTCAAGGAGGACAATGCAAATAGAGGTGCAATCCAAAATCAGAAGGCAGATGTGTGGATTTCACTTTTTGACAAAATCTTTGAATTCATGGAGAAAAAGAAATGGAACAATAGTGAGCTTGAATTATTGGAAACAGATTAGAGACTTGGAAGAAGGCATTTATTGTAGCATGGGGTGATCAACATGTAACTCATTACATGGTAATAACTTAAGACTTAAAAGAATCTCAATACTTCGAGTCTAATTTATACATACATCTAATTTTGTTCTATCATTGATTGTAGCATATACTGTATAATCATACACCATAATTTCCAAAGACATACGGTTCATTGTCTCAGTATGGTCAACTCAAGGCATGGAGAAGTCACATTACATGGCAAGAACATGTTACTTTAAGCACACTAGACATGGTGGAGCCAAGAGTCGAGCCAATAGTCTTCATAGAGCACAACAAAAAGACACATTGAAGTTCTCATCATTGACACATGCAATATAATTGATTAATAAAGAAAAGCGACAACGCGCGTGGAATTGGTCATTTGCAAAAGAGCACCATGAGTTGTGACGTCAGTCAAGACACAGGGTTGGGAGGAGGTGGGCTTGATATTCTTTAGTCGTCTTCCTTCTTCTTCTTCAACTTCATCTGCCAGGAGATCTATTCTTGGTAGTTGCACCTCTGGAGGCAACAGTTCTTGAGGAGAAACACACCAGCTCTTTCTTGTCCTCATCAGATATCTTTTTCCATAAGGAGGTAGTGTGTCTGGTTCTTTAATTCCCAATGCAATAGCTTGAGCTGTGTATGACAGGTAGTAGGGGCATCTTAGCGCTTGACATCCATGCCCTTGACCAAACACCCGCAATGCAAATTGTTTCTCAACTAGCACCACTTTCTCAGCATTCGAAGGCACATCATACCTTTTGACAAAACCTGGAGAGTACTTTTAATGCATATAAAGAAATTTTTACATTGTCTTTGTATGAAATATAATGATCTTCACATCAAAATTTTAATCATCATGGTTCAAGTCAACTAACTGTCAATTATAATTAGGTGTCAGTGTTATAATTTTTATGTACCCTTTGATGATTTAAATGTCTTATGTATTCAGCGTGACCATCATCCTTTCGATGACCTGTTGATTTGAATTGCCAGCATCGGATGATCTTGAGCTTGCTGCTCTCTTCAGATATTTATCATCATATACAAAAACCTGGTAGCAATGTAAGACATTTAATCGACAAAATACACATAAATTGAATTCTAATAGTTGAATTTTTTTTTTTGCCTATTGTTACCTGTTAATTTTCATCACCCTCAAACACCGATCTCATCCACAAAGGGATCATAACTTACTATCTTCATGTTCGGTAGGTGCTATATTTTTGCCCATCTTTGCCAAACCAAGATGGACTGCAATTATTGTAGCCTCCTCCTTGGAAGGCAATTGGGTTTCATATCTCCTAGCTTCATTGAACATGCCCTTTAGAATCTCCTTGCCAGGCAGACACTCGAAGTCCTGGACTACAGAATCAACTAGGAGGTATTTGTCAACATCTTGCTCCACCCATCCCATGTTTGCTTCACTATAATTTGCTAAAGCAGCCAAGCAATAGTCTTCACGAATATTAAAATGATGCATTATATTTGTTAATAATACATAATCAAATTGGTCTGCCATAGTAAAGCTGGGTGTGAGACCCCTCTGCCCCCTCCGCGCAGCGGATTGTCGGTTGCTAGCAGCGGAAGTAGCTTCATCTTACACATTTCGAAACTGAAACCCGGAAAATTTCCCTTGCCCGAAAAACGGGGACGATTCCACCTTTTTGATTTTCTTAACGAATTTTCTAACGGGGTCAAGAGGCTAAACTATCCTCACCTGAATAAACCAGATAGAAGGAAAACTATTCTAGACTTAACTTGAAGAAATCAACACTTTTTTTCTAACCAAAATCAGGCCGCACAGCCGTTGATCTAATCATTTGAGAAAGTCTTCAGGTTTATATTTAACTACTCAAATTCTAAGCGTATTCCTATTATTTAATTTCATTATTAAAACTCCACTGATTCCAGCCTAACCCCATCCGGCCCATGGGTTAGCCACCACCCAACCACTGGAATCGGTAGAACCAGATAATTACTCACCCACCCATAATTGAATGCCTTTCTTAACTTTTGCTTTCGAATATAGATACGCACACACTCCTCTTTAAAACTTTAACTCATAAAACAATCCATTGACAAATGGTTATTGGTTACAGATGTCATAACTCAAAATTTCCATCCAGTCCTTTGTTTCTTAAAAAAAAACAGTATCACTCTAGACTCTCCGTTGAGACCAGCTGGTCAGTAATAACGAGATCCAGTAATAGATTACAATAATCATTTGTCCATAACACAATCCTCCACGACATACACATGGGTGTCCTAGGCACCGTGAGCCCGTACATCGCCTGGTCAGAACCCTCCAGGATCCTCCTTAGGCGTCCTCGCACTTCACTTAGGGACCACTTCGTCGGCCCTCTTTCATCGTATCATCGGAAGCACACCATTTTAACCATACCGAGGTTGGTCAAGACCTGGGGAGGCTTTGCTGCGTGAGCTGTCCTTTGAACACTCCCCACCAGCTGTTGCAACCGAAGTTCCCTTAGAAAAACACATACCAAATGCTCCCTCCAGCATTCTGGCGTAAGACAGTCCTTTAAGAAAACAGGGTTTCTATGCAAGTTTTCAGTTTGATTTTCTTTTGAATACAATGAGTATATCTTAAATTAGTATCCCCAAAACTTCTTGATCGTAATTTTGAATTCCATAAATAGAATTCGAAGAAACAGAATTCTTCGAATTCTGTAACTTGATCCGCAGATCAATTCGAAGGGTCTCAACTTAGTTTCAGATTTGGTGGGAGATTTGAGTGTATTTTTTTGAATTGGTCACATTCTTTCCTCGAGAACTGATGAAAAAGTTTGGTCTTGGTCATAGTCTGATTCAAGGTTCAAGTCTAATAAGATTTTTCCTGAACTATCTTTCTCAAAAAGGTTTGATAATTCAGTTACTAATTTACTGAATCCCTTTCTTAATTGATTTCTAAATTAGTTACGAATTCCAATGAAGAATAAATTAATCATTTATCTGAACATTTCGATCTCGATAGATTTCTTGAATTTTCTTTTTACAATCCGTGTGAGTATTAAAACGATAGAAATTTCTCTCTTAGAGTATTTACTTATTCATTTATCAAATACTCATAGAAATTAAACATAGAATTAAAGAGAATTCTAATTTTGATATAAAAATTCTTTATGCATCTATTTATGCATAAAAATCAACTTGAATGGGAATAACACTTTTATATAAAAGAAAATCCTTTTATGTATCCATTTATGTATAAAAATCAATTTTAATAAAAATAACACTTTTACGATAAAAAAAATTCCATTATGCATCTTTCTATGCATAGAAATTAAATTCAATGAAAATAACACTTTTATAATAAAAAAATTTCCATTATGCATCTTTCTATGCATAGAAATTAAATTCAATGAAAATAACACTTTTATATATAAAAAATTCATTATACATCTTTCTCTATATAGAAATTAAATTCAATGAAAATAACACTTTTATAATAAAGAAATTTCCATTATGCATCTTTCTATGCATAGAAATTAAATTCAATGAAAATAACACTTTTATATTAAAAAAATTTTCATTATGCATAGAAATTAATTTCAATGAAAATAACACTTTTATAATTAAAAAAAATTCCATTATGCATCTTTCTATGCATAGAAATTAAATTCAATGAAAATAACACTTTTATAATAAAAAAATTTCCATTATGCATCTTTGTATGCATAGAAATTAAATTCAATGAAAATAATACTTTTATAATAAAAAATTTTCATTATGCATCTTTCTATGCATAGAAATTAAATTCAATGAAAATAACACTTTTATATAAAAAAAATTTCATGATGCATCTTTCTATCCATAGAAATTAAATTCAATGAAAATAACACTTTTATGATAAAAAAAATTTCCATTATGCATCTTTCTATGTATAGAAATTAAACTCAATGAAAATAACACTTTTATAATAAAAAAAATTCCATTATGCATCTTTCTATGCATAGAAATTAATTTTAATAATTAATATTAATGATATCCATGCATATTCATAGGTGAATATGTACATGGAGTAAATTAGAATATTTCTTTTAGAATGCACAAACGGTGGGAATTACTCTTTTGGAATAACATAAAAATAAACTTTCTTTTCCACAAAATTTTAGAAAATTTTGCCATAACCTCCTTTGTATGACTGACCATTTCTCATTTTCATCATTCTATTTTCAACTTGAATTAACCCCAATCAGATGTATAGGGCTCTAATCTACACAATTTTCAATTTCCAAGAGAGAGCTTATAAGTTGAGGACGAGGCTTGGGATGTTGATAGGTGCAAAGTGCCATCATCCACCAAGGGTACAGAAACCATTCCATGGGAAAGCTCGAGTGTTACTATTCATTTCTGTGAACTGACTACGCAATCAGTGGCTACAATCCATCCCCTTATAATGATGCTCTCTTTCATTGTACACTAGCAAGATGTAGGTTTAGTTAACAATTAGCGATCATGGACTGGGAAATGTTTATCATGATAATGGTTGCTATGGATGGTACGGGATGTAGGTGACCTAATGATGTCCATGTCTCATAAGACAACACCTTGTGGCTAGCCCTTGTGTCAACCACGGTGGGCCATGCAACTAAGTGCTCTTTGTAGGAAATTAGAGTTAGGGTTACCTACATAGAACCAGGCTATGGGCGATGAAAACGTTACATCATGGGGCTACTGGGTGTGCAGAGAGAGAGAGAGAGAGAGAGAGAGAGAGAGAGAGAGAGAGAGAGAGAGAGAGAGAGAGCATTAGAAAGAGAATATGATGTACAACTCAATGATGAGCTTTTTTTATTCGTTTATCTTACATCAACAAGTACATGCTTTTATAGGCTTAAAAGCCTTGTCTTTCACACATCACATTAAAGGGGACAATGACACCGTTGCTTATCACATTCACAGATAAACGGCTATAGGAGGTTGTTCACACACACTCACATAGATGAGTGTTCACACACACATACAAGGGTTGTTCACACATAGACACACCTAGGTTAACAAACAAGGGTAGATGAACATGATGGGTACATACATAGAGACTCCAAATTAACCAACAAACTCCACTTTAGAGCAAAGGTGGAGATGTCCCAAGATATACCTTGAATAGGCCCACTGATTTGGGCTCAAAGTTGCACTCAAAATGCTCCATTTAAGACACATTTTCTAATGTAGACTCAGAGGCTAGTAAGCGTGGTTCAGAGGCCAGTAGTAGTGTGAGTTTGGCATTAAAAAAGGCTCAGAGGCTCAACAAGCATGGCTCTAAGCATGGAATCGTAGAGACTTAGAGCTCTAGGAAACAAGTGCCATGGCATTAAAAAAGGCTCAAAGGCTCAACAAGCATGGCTCTAAGCATGGAATCGTAGAGACTTAGAGCTCTAGGAAACAAGTGCCAAAAGAGCTTGACCACTCATGACGTCTACTTACACCAGCAACGCCGTTCCTTGGGCACGATCTAAAGAGAGGTAGACAAGAATAGTGGAGCCTTTTATAACATAAGGTGGTTGAAACACATAAAAAAAATTGATATACATGACGAACACTTATAACAAATCTATTGTGAGGGATCTAGGCACAAGACCCATGACACTCACACATAAACACATGGAATGGAAGTTTAATGGCTTCCATGTTGATGTAGGACTTTTCCATTGACATTGCCAAGTGATTAAGACGTGGGCCATCTTTTTAGGCTCAAAGGCAAGGCACAAATTTAAACCTGTGGATGAAGAAACCAAGGTTTTTGTTGATGCATAGAGACATCAATTTGATGCAAGATGTGTAATTTTAGAGAAGGCCCAATTTCTTGTGGCTCTGGGAGCTCTAATTTGATGATTTTTTTCATATAAGTACAGCAAATGAGACATGTCCCGATTACCATCATAATTACAATTGTTGAACAGCTTGTTCGTGGTTAGCTTGGGATAATCCCAGCTTAGGATCGACACCAAATGTTTGAAACATTGTGGTGTCATACATGGTTTGACCACTTTCTAAGAGAGTGAACCTTGGGTTCCTGGTCCTACTCACACTCCTTCACTAGAGCTTCGCACAAAGATAGGATGGTTTAGTGACCTTTTTATAAAGTATATGGTGCAATTTACAGAGCCAATTGGTGAATTTGGGGCTTGAAGGACTATGGTGGCTCTTGTTTGCAGGCGTTTCGTTGTTCCTCCACTCACATTTGCACTTTAGTTGGCTCATTTTGTTCCAAATGAGTTTTTCTTAACATAGAAGGACTATGGTGGCTCTTGTTTGCAGGCGTTTCGTTGTTCCTCCACTCACATTTGCACTTTAGTTGGCTCATTTTGTTCCAAATGAGTTTTTCTTAACATAGAAGTGCTCTGTTGAGTATTGTTTGGACTCAATGGGTGGGTTTGAGGAAGTGTGGTTTAAAGCATTGTAGTCAATAGTATTATCGTTCTCAATAATTAGTCCAGATCGGGTTCACTCTGGTGAAACGATCTCTAGTGCTTCTTGAGGAGCAGGTCTAAAACTGACTTCAGACAAGTTTGTTCTAGTGAGGCAACAGAAAAAATGATTTTTTTTAACACAATAAAACTTTGTTTTTTAATTTTTATTTTTGCTTTCGAGTTTTTTTCATTTTTTAAACTTTTTTTTAATTAGGCTTACGTCTCTAGGTTCACATCTCTAGACTCACATGTCCAAGCTCATGTCTACAAGTTCACATCTCTAGATTCACATCTACAGGTTCACGTATGCAAGCTTACATCTATAGGCTCACACCTTTTTTGTATGAAATAAGCTCGCGTACTTTATTTGATATAACCTGTATGGGACATTAGACTTTTATGTGATAGGCCTATGATAAGATTAGTATGCAATTATTAGAAAATAATTATACTTTAATATCCCAATAATTATAAAGGACAAGAATTTTTCTTTAAATTTGTAGCTGGTATAGATTGTAAGAATAAAACCCTTAAAGGACATGAGTAGTCGTTACAAGTCTTTAAGGTAGTAATAATGGCTTGGTACAATATTAGGTATATACATCTAGATTCACATCTGCAAGCTCACGCATATAAGCTTGCATGTTCAAAATCATGACTTTTTGGCTCACGTCTCGCAACCTGAGTGCTAGTTTGATTTGTTTTTTAGAGTTTTTAAGATTTTTTGGACTTGATGAGAGGTGATTAAGGATCCTAATCCTAATTAATGATGGTTATATAAGTAATTAAGTATTTTTAAGTTCTTTTTTTAAATTTGCAATGCTTCTAAGCTACCAATTCAAACAATGCAAGAAAATTTTATAAAATGTATGAACACAATTAAATATCCAACTCTAATCCACATCTAATAGAGTTTAATGCTTATGTTTTTAGAATGGATTCCATTCCTAATCACAATTACTCAGGTATTCCTTCTCCTCTCGTGTCTCTTAAAGTAAAGTAATGAAAATATTTTTCAGTGATGTGGCATCGTGGGCTTGTATTGTCAAGTGGCACATGTAACCCTTTCTAGTCTTGCATGGCTCCAAAATGATGTTTCTCTGTTGAAAAAATTGTATACATAAAGCTTATGCAAAAGTTGCCTTGCTCAAAACGCACATTCCCTACTTAAGCAAGCATGATCCACAAAACCAAAATTACACGTATATGCATTGTTGGAATGGAGCACATGTGAGAGACAAAATGTGTACATATAGAATGAAAGAAGGCACACGCAAACACACAAGTCGACTTTGAAAGTTCCATGACTATCTTATAGATAGGATGTATAAATTACAGAATGAGTACCTTATGTGAGAATAACATAATGTGTACGTATAGAATGAAAGAAGCGCTCGCGCGCGCGCACACACACGCACACAAGTCGATTGAAAGTTCCATGACTATCTCATGCACAAACTTCTAGGTAACTATAATTCCAACACTTTTAAAGAAGGGTGAAATAAGGGAAATTTGCCCTTAAATGGATGTGAATGTGTGGTTTATAAACCATGGATATTATGTGGTTTGAAGACCAAGAACAATTGTGCATTTTGGAGTATGCAGTATGGCTAAAATAGTGTATTTAATGCCTAGAAATTAATTCATGGAGAAGACCCATGTTTTTGCTTTCAAGGAACTAAGAGTCTTGCAAATGCAAGGGAAATAACCGGTGCACATTCACTTGTTTCCCCTTCTCGCTTTTGTCGTCCAATGGGTAATAACCTTGCATTGGAGTTACAAATTTTTGAAAATTAAGAAAGCATGAATAGATAGGCATGGGAGGGAAAATATTTTGGGTTGTGTGTAAAAGGAGGGCTTGGAGTGCCCATGGGTGTTGGAGTCCCCATGTGTAAGGACTTGGGGTGTCCATGGCTGGAGTGCCCAATGCCCACGTGTAAGGACACACAGGCCACATGTCTACACAAGATCCAACCTTTTTGAAAAGTGTACTTGGGTCTCTACTAAAATTTGAATTCTTCTACATGCCTCATTTCTTCCTTTCTGAGATACTTGTTAAAAAATGAACCAACCCCTTTACACATGGGTGGCCTATATTCTCAATGATTTAAATTTTCCTATGTATTTATTGTCTAAACTTTAGCTGTAATATGCGGAAGCTTACAGACAGGATCATACTCTGATAATGAATATTCAGCACCACAATGTAATGAAGATAAGAGTGTGTGTGTGAGAGAGAGAGAGAGAGAGAGAGAGAGAAAATAGGTAAGTACACAAGATAGTGTCCCAAATACCCTCTGAAGGGCCCCCACCACATATGGTATATTTGATGAGAATAACCCCAATCCTGGAGACCTTCCTCGGGCTGGAACCTGTTCTTGACCTTCAAGTCCACCACCTTGCGTTAGCCTCCCCTTTGGCAGTCCTAGCCCTAGCCCTTGGAGTGTTTCATCAGTGACTTGTGAACAATGAGTGCCTTTTTACCCTATGGTGGCTGCCCCTTACATAGGCTAAAAGAGGGCTGGTCGTTTGCCTATATGGCTGGCGGCCTGAAAAGAGGACAAAGTCCCATATATATACGTATGTATGTATGTTTGTATGCCAAACGCAGTCATATCTTGGGCGCCTAGGCTGCCCATCAAAGCGCCCTTGCCCCGGCCCTCCATAGGTGTGAACACACCTGCACAAGGCTGGCCGACTGAGATCAGCAGTCCTGGCCGCCTTGGTCCAAGCCTACAATGGCTGGCCAACTGTGACTTAGGCCTTTATGGGCCCATAAGGGGGCCCATGGGCTGCCTCACCACATGCCCAAGTGCGGGCAGCCAATCAAGTATTTGCCCATGCACTTCATGCAACTATATGCTTTTTCTAGTGCCCTTGCATGTGGCTAAAAACGTAACCATGCGTCGGTCACCTCTACATTCTAGAGGGTGACACTGGGTGCGGGACATGCACACTTGACCATGACCACGTACACGACTTGTACACTTGACCATAGACTCTTAGAATGGATCCCCATCCCCTTTTGCTAAGCTTGACGGAAGCTACATAGCCTCCAAATAGTCCATCAATAATGCCGGATAATCTTCACATAAGTTCTTGTCAAGCCAAACTGCTTCATGCATCCCTCGATTTTGAAACTTCGCCCAGAAATTGACTCTCTTTGCAGTTGGAGCCGTGCTTGAAGCGGTGCAAAAGGATCTATTCTAGAACCATCACCTCGGCTTTGTCGACGATATCAGGTTCCAATTCATCTTGGACATCTATGGGAGCAGGTCTGGCATAGTGCTTCAATCAAGTAAAGTGAAACACATCATGCATGGTCCAATTGGGAGGTAACTTCAGCTTCATGCACACCTTGTTGATCTTCTTCATCAGAATGGGAAAAGGTCCAAAATTTCGAAATGATAACTTTGGGCATCGCTTGCCCACCTGTTTCAATCTTTGTTCTTGAGATGCAGGTACAGTAGGGTTTCATCAAGTACTGCAAGTCAGTAAAGTTTCTAGCAGAAGGCTTCAAAAAGTACTGCATGTACTGTAGGGTTTCCAGCCAGTACTGGAGGTACAGAAGGGTTTCTAGTGTTAGCACATTCATCCCCAGTTTCTGCCCATTTCTGGTGTCCTTTTGGTCCCTTTTGCATGGCCCTTGCTTGTGGGCTGGCCACCCTTTTTTTATGTATTTTTCTGGGATTTTTCCCAGCCTTTCTGGAATTTTCCGGTCGGCCAATCCAATAGCTCCAGTCGGCCTATTTTGCAGCTCCAGTCAGCCAGCTCACCTCAACTAAAAATAGGAGGTGCTGGCCTCTCATTGTTCATTCAGTCTTGTACATATTTGCTCCCTCACTTATGAGACTTGTAGTGTCTCTTGCTTGGGACTGTTTTGCTTTAGTATATTCAGCATAGTTTGCTCCATATCTCTCTCTCTCTTGCACTCTCTGTTCAACACATTCTAGTGCCCCTTTGCTTCCGCTCTGTGCACTCTTTCATGGTATCAGAGCTCCCGGTTTAGCAACCTCTTTGCTGCCCCAGATTCAACCTTGCTTTCAGCACCCTCTCCTCTGTGTTTTGTTACAGGACTGAGTATTTTACCTCTTTTCTTAAGCATTGTAATTATGTTTTAAGCATGTTTAACATTCACTAATCATGTTTTGATCTGTATATGCATATGTAAGTTTGTACACGTGTGAGGATACAGATACATGTTTAGTGTGTGTGTGTGAGTACATGTTGGTGCATGCTCATATGTATGTACATGTGCATGTATGTGTTTGGTCTTTTTGTAACTCACGGCGCCGCCCGGGGGACTAGGGCCTTTGACACACTTGTTGATACCATCAATGCATATTAAAGCATTTAAACATGGCCACAGCCTTAACATATATCCATCATCATCACTTTGCATGAAACATAAAAGCTAGACAAAACATCCACAAATGCTGAAAGTGGAGCTTGCACGTGTGACACCACATAGAGGCCGGAATGGGCCGACCCCCCCCTTGGAGTATTTTATTACCCAAGGAGAATAATATCATGTACAAGCTTTGAGGGCCTTACTCTCCCCACGGGAGATGCCGGATTATCCATATACAAATGCCATAACACAACCCAACACGAGGCAACCAAGTCGGAACATAGGCTGTAGAAATGCTGAGCCAACAACATAATCCATATACCTCCGTGTGGGTACTGATTCTTCCCCAAAAACCACGGGTCTTCATGCAATAGAGCTGGTACAGCAAGTACAACTCTCCATTCAGCTGGTACAGTAAGTACAATGGCTGGTACAGTGGTTGGTACAGTAGGTACAGTGGCTAGTACAGTCGGTATGGTGGCTGGTACAGCAGGTGCAACAAGTACAAATGCTGGTACAATATGTACAGTGACTAGTATAGCAGGTACAGCAAGTACAGAAGCTAGTACAACTGATACAATGGATGGTACAATAAGTACAATAAGTACAAGGACTAGTACAGCCAGTACAATGGCTGGTACAGCAGGTACAAAGGCTGGTACAACAAGTACAATGGCTAGAAATCATAATAAATGATTAAATACCCTTGCCTTCAGTATTTCTTCGCGAAGGAAGCCTCCAAAATAGTCCCCAACAGTCATTATTCTTCATGGGCAGCCTTCAAGTGAGAGAGAAAGAGAGTAGCCATCATTAGGGCAGCCTGTAACGGTGGTAGAGGCTAGTGTGCAGCAAGAGAGTCTCTATTAATGAAGAGAGAGGAGTCCAATTTATAGATTTGGGCCTCCCATGTCATGTGCATCATAGATGCCATGGACATTCTCAGGGCTAGATCCAGAAGAGGCAGCCAGATAAAGAGTAGAACCAGGATGATAGAGCACAGAGCACTAGTGGCAGTGTAAACTGGAGGAGAACTTGGAGCAAGGCATGGAAGAAGCTGTCGGTTGGCTCTGCCAGAAAGGACTGTCGGCTGACATCAGCAGTGCCAAAGACCTGTCGGCTGCACACTGAAGAGGTTGGCTGAACCAGAGGACAAGGGTAGCAGCAGGCGCATCAAGATCCAGGAGTAAAACCAGTCGGGGCTGAGTTAAATAGCATTTATGCATTCAATACTGGCCGACCAGCAGTCGGCCAGTTCCCCATGGATTCCAAGGGGCTATAAATAGCCCAAGTGCTCATTGTTTTATTCATTTAGGGTTTGGATCATTAGGGGTCCCATAGGGGACAGATTTTGGGTGTGTTACCACCTTTTATGTAAGGCAGCCCATGGCTGTAGATTTAGGTACCTTTTTGTACCATAGAATATACTGAATTTTCCAGCACCTCTCTCTCTCTCTACTCTCTCTCTATACCTGCGTTTTTGCATCAGATGGTTCTCAAGAGTGTTTAGGGCTGAAAGAAGACTCCCAGAGCTTCCGCGTGTTACATTGGTATCAGAGCATCAGGCTCAGCAAAGCTAAACACTGATTCAGTCCCAGAAGATGGTGTACAGGTCCAAGGTATAGGAAAGTACATGGATTCAAAGCCCAAGGCAAGGAACACAGATCGGGAAGAACTCCCAGGAGGTTTGTTGGTGGTGTTCCACAGTGCCAGAGGGAATGGCAGTCCTGTGAGCCAGATAGGTTTCCGGGCAACGGTCCCAAGGGAGGTTGATCCTCCAAGGGTGATGTGAGGGTGCCAGACTCATCTCTCAAGAATGAAGACCAGGACGGTGTTCAAAGTCAGGGCGGGAACGGATTGTGGACTAGAGGAAAACCAGATGCATAGATCTTCATCAGAGACAGAGTGGTTTGGAGAACAGGCTGGGTTTTCAGAGAAAAAAGGGTTGCCAGGGATGGATGATGACAGCGGGACTTCGGGACAGGATTGGGATGATGACAGTCGTCCAAGAGCAGGTTGGAATCCCGTCATCAAGTTTAGCAGAGGGGGATGTCATGTGCATCATAGATGCCATGGACATTCTCAGGGCTAGATCCAGAAGAGGCAGCCAGATAAAGAGTAGAACCAGGATGATAGAGCACAGAGCACTGGTGGCAGTGTAAACTGGAGCAGGACTTGGAGCAAGGCATGGAAGAAGCTGTCGGTTGGCTGCCAGAAAGGACTGTCGGCTGACATCAGCAGTGCCAAAGACCTGTCGGCTGCACACTGAAGAGGTTGGCTGAACCAGAGGACAAGGGTAGCAACATGCGCATCAATATCCAGGAGTAAAACCAGTCGGGGCTGAGTTAAATAGCATTTATGCATTTAATACTGACCAACAGTCGGCCAGTTCCCCATGGATTTCAAGGGGCTATAAATAGCCCAAGTGCTCATTGTTTTATTCATTCTCTCCAGCTAGGGGTTTGGATCATTAGGGGTCCCATAGGGGACAGATTTTGGGTGTGTTACCACCTTTTATGTAAGGCAGCCCATGGCTGCAGATTTAGGTACCTTTTTGTACCATAGAATATACTGAATTTTCCAGCACCTCTCTCTCTCTCTACTCTCTCTCTATACCTGCGTTTTTGCATCAGATGGTTCTCAAGAGTGTTTAGGGCTGAAAGAAGACTCCCAGAGCTTCCGCGTGTTACATTGGTATCAGAGCATCAGGCTCAGCAAAGCTAAACACTGATTCAGTCCCAGAAGATGGTGTACAGGTCCAAGGTATAGGAAAGTACATGGATTCAAAGCCCAAGGCAAGGAACACAGATCGGGAAGAACTCCCAGGAGGTTTGTTGGTGGTGTTCCACAGTGCCAGAGGGAATGGCAGTCCTGTGAGCCAGATAGGTTTCCGGGCAACGGTCCCAAGGGAGGTTGATCCTCCAAGGGTGATGTGAGGGTGCCAGACTCATCTCTCAAGAATGAAGACCAGGACGGTGTTCAAAGTCAGGGCGGGAACGGATTGTGGACTAGAGGAAAACCAGATGCATAGATCTTCATCAGAGACAGAGTGGTTTGGAGAACAGGCTGGGTTTTCAGAGAAAAAAGGGTTGCCAGGGATGGATGATGACAGCGGGACTTCGGGACAGGATTGGGATGATGACAGTCGTCCAAGAGCAGGTTGGAATCCCGTCATCAAGTTTAGCAGAGGGGGATGTCATGTGCATCATAGATGCCATGGACATTCTCAGGGCTAGATCCAGAAGAGGCAGCCAGATAAAGAGTAGAACCAGGATGATAGAGCACAGAGCACTGGTGGCAGTGTAAACTGGAGCAGGACTTGGAGCAAGGCATGGAAGAAGCTGTCGGTTGGCTGCCAGAAAGGACTGTCGGC
Source organism: Cibotium barometz (assembly GCF_041138505.1). Taxonomy (NCBI): domain Eukaryota; kingdom Viridiplantae; phylum Streptophyta; class Polypodiopsida; order Cyatheales; family Cibotiaceae; genus Cibotium; species Cibotium barometz. The sequence continues at coordinate 34,618,746 of NC_141077.1, read as the reverse complement.
TGACATCAGCAGTGCCAAAGACCTGTCGGCTGCACACTGAAGAGGTTGGCTGAACCAGAGGACAAGGGTAGCAACATGCGCATCAATATCCAGGAGTAAAACCAGTCGGGGCTGAGTTAAATAGCATTTATGCATTTAATACTGACCAACAGTCGGCCAGTTCCCCATGGATTTCAAGGGGCTATAAATAGCCCAAGTGCTCATTGTTTTATTCATTCTCTCCAGCTAGGGGTTTGGATCATTAGGGGTCCCATAGGGGACAGATTTTGGGTGTGTTACCACCTTTTATGTAAGGCAGCCCATGGCTGCAGATTTAGGTACCTTTTTGTACCATAGAATATACTGAATTTTCCAGCACCTCTCTCTCTCTCTCTACTCTCTCTCTATACCTGCGTTTTTGCATCAGATGGTTCTCAAGAGTGTTTAGGGCTGAAAGAAGACTCCCAGAGCTTCCGCGTGTTACATCCCATGAGCTAAAATGACAAGAGAAGGCTACAATGACAAGTGGAGAGCCACACAATAGCTGAAGTGACAAGTGTGAGGCCACTTGTCTCACTTTGATCCACTTTATAACAAGTGTCAGACCACTTGTCTCACTTTGGTCCACTTTCTTGCCACATGTCCCAATCTAAGAGATGGGTCCTTCCATAATCTTTACCTCTAAAAATATCCCAACTAGTAGACATTTTGTCATAGGCACTTTGCCAACTCTTGGTATCTGCTCAATTCCAGATGTAATGACGCGAACAGAATTTCCATCGGAGTTGGGCCAAAAATAGCAACTCTCCTAAATTTTAGGAGTGTGGTCCTTTGTATTCTAGGATAATCCCCCATTCCCAAAGCTTGTACTTTCCAAATATTTAGACATCCTGGAGTCCACCAGACCCCTTTCATACTGGGAAATGTCCAGGCTAGTGACATCCTTCCCAGCTTCTTAAAAGTTGTCCGCAACTTTCAGCTTCAAGCCATATATTCAAGATATAATCATGTCCCATCAAGTGGGCGAGACGAGACAGTCTCGAAAATCCAATATATCTGAAGAATCCATGTCCCAAAGAAATGGGTGAGACTAAATAAGTCTCCATCATAGCAATATCATGTCCCAAAATAATGGGCAAGACAAATCAGTCCCATAAGTGCAGATATCATAATCCATGTCCCAAGTAAATGGGCGAGACAAAATAAGTCTCCTGCCAATAAGGCATCGGTCCACATGACCCTTGGCATAGATATATAAGTTCCGTGCCAACAACCAGGCATCATGTCCACTTTACCACTTGCACTCCGTGTTGGTACTCTGACCACACACCTTGGATGAGAGGTGGGCTCAAGTAACAAGATAACAATCTTCAAGAGAGCACGTAGAACAAGAGAACACTACACACGGCATGTTGTGCTCAACACTACCCTCTGAAGTGCCCATGTTCCCTTCCATCTGCTCTCTATTGTTCCACCCACACATGGTAGAAACAATCTTCAAGAGAGCACGTAGGACAAGAGAACACTACACAGGGTATGTGAACAATGAGTTTCATAAGTCCAATGCATCCAAAATAAAGGGAGCCATAAAGAATAATCCATCCCAATTAAAGGGAGTCATAAACATAATCCATAAACCTGAGGATGGATCCAAATCCCTAGAAAAGAAGTCCAAGAATCCATAGACCTGTATACCATAACTCTTACCACATACTCCGTGCTAACTACACACCTTGGAGTCGAGGTGGACTTTTATCCATAAAAGCATCATATCCATGAGAGATCCAAATATTTATTCTCTATCAGATTCGTCCATAGAAATTGCTTGTTAAGCCCAATATCTATATAAATCTCGTCCAAGAAAGAAATCTCCATAGATATAATCCATGCCAATAAAGGGAGCCATAAACAATGTTTCCCTAAAACCATCTCAAGGCAAACAACACCACCTTTCTCCTTGCATGGCAATACAAGGGTTAGTGAACATCAAAAATACTTCATAGTAAATAGCAAAATCAGCAACTTTGCAAACTCAAAGTATACTTAGCTTTTTCTTTGCCAGGTAGGTCATGAAGCCAAAAGAAATATCTCGTCACCATATCCTTAAGATATCCTGAGATATATCTCCATATAGCTTGCCTGTAAGCTTGATAATATAATCCACAATATCCATATGGAAAGAGTGCTAAATGTGTGCACATAAAGCCAACTCCACACTTCCAAGATAAAATTTTGTGAATTCATAAATCCTTAGATCAACAAGCTATCTACTGCTCCTGCTCTTGCTTCATAAGCTATGAAGCGGCTGGCCATGCTTAAGAGCAATGATGGTAAGTGTGGTCCCCACTTGAGATCTTTTCTCTTCCTTATTGACAGAAGGAAGCCTCCGCTTCCAAGAAAGCCTATGCTCTGGTACCAATGAAACTCGCGGCGCCTCCCGGGGGACTAGGGCCTTTGACACACTTGTTGACACCATCAATGCATATTAAAACATTTAAACATGGCCACAGCCTTAACATATATCCATCATCATCACTTTGCATGAAACATAAAAGCTAGACAAAACATCCACAAATGCTGAAAGTGGAGCGTACACGTGTGACACCAAATAGAGGCCGGAATGGGCCGACCCCCCCCCTTGGAGTATTTTATTACCCAAGGAGAATAATATCATGTACAAGCTTTGAGGGCCTTACTCTCCCCACGGGAGATGCCAGATTATCCATATACAAATGCCATAACACAGCCCAACACGAGGCAACCAAGCCGGAACATAGACTGTAGAAATGCTGAGCCAACAACATAATCCATATGCCTCCGTGTGGGTACTGATTCTTCCCCAAAAACCACGGGTCTTCATGCAATAGAGCTGGTACAGCAAGTACAACTCTCCATTCAGCCGGTACAGTAGGTACAATGATTGGTACAGCAAGTACAGTGGCTGGTACAACAGGTACTGTGGTTGGTACATTAGGTACAACAAGTACAAATGCTAGTACAATATGTACAGTGACTAGTACAGTAGGTACACTGGCTAGTACAGCAAGTACAAAAAGCTAGTACAACCGGTACAATGGGTGGTACAGCAAGTACAATAAGTACAAGGACTGGTACAGCTAGTACAATGGCTGGTACAGTAGGTACAAAGGCTGGTACAACAAGTATAATGGCTAGAAATCATAATAAATGATTAAATACTCTTGCCTTCAGTATTTCTTCGCGAAGGAAGCCTCCAAAACAATCCCCAACAGTCGGTATTCTTCATGGACAGCCTTCAAGTGAGAGAGAAAGAGAGTAGCCATCATTAGGGCAGCCTCCTGTAACGGTGGTAGAGGCTAGTGTGCAGCAAGAGAGCCTCTATTAATGAAGAGAGAGGACTCCAATTTATAGATTTGGGCCTCCCATGAGCTAAAATGGCAAGAGAAGGCTACAATGACAAGTGGAGAGCCACACAATAGCTGAAGTGACAAGTGTGAGGCCACTTGTCTCACTTTGATCCACTTTATAACAAGTGTCAGGCCACTTGTCTCACTTTGGTGCACTTTCTTGCCACATGTCCCAATCTAAGAGATGGGTCCTTCCATAATCTTTATCTCTAAAAGTATCCCAACTGGTAGACATTCTGTCATAGGCACTTTGCCAACTCTTGGTATCTGCTCAATTCCAGATGCAATGACGCGAACAGAGTCGGGCCAAAAATAGCAACTCTACTAAATTTTAGGAGTGTGGTCCTTTGTATTCTAGGATAATCCCCCATTCCCAAAGCTTGTACTTTCTAAATATTTAGACATCCTGGAGTCCACCAGACCCCTTTCATACTGGGAAATGTCCAGGCTGGTGACACTTTCTCTTACCTTGTTGCAGGAAGCAGCAGCTGAGGCACCTTGTGGAACAGCCCAGCCAACCAGCAGAGCTGACATGTGGCACATGTACAGGTGCAATTGACGTGGCACACGTGGCACATGCAACTGACACATGGCGTTGTCGTGTGGTTGATGCAGGTGCTATCGTATGGTTGGCTGCAGGCGATGATGACAGGGCAAAGGAAGCTGGTTGCCACGTAGCAGGCACTGTAGTCATACAAGCGCTGCAGCCGTACTACAGCCAAGTGCAAGATAGAGAGAGAAGCGAAGCCGTGCAGGAAGCGCAAGGCAGGCAGCAGCGAAGTGGGGGCGCTGGGCAGCAAAACGCGCAAGGAAAAAAAAAGCGATGAAAAGCACCAGGCATCCCAAACGCGAAAAAGAGAAAAGCATGGGATTTCGGAAAAAAAAAACGCGCATGCGCCATGTAATGTTTTTATTAAAAAAATTTAAAAAAAATAAAAAGAAGAGAGAAGGGAGAAAAGCTATTCGATAGTTTTTTTGGGAAAAAAAGCTCTTGTATTAGATTTTTCCTAAGGGGGAAAAGCATAGCTTTTTCCCCCTATGCTTTTCCCCCCAAACTTGTATAAATAAGGGGCCAAGGCTCTTGTATCCCACAACACAAATTGGGTGAAAGCTTCAAGGAGATCTCCTCTATGTGGAGCAAGGGGATTTCTTCTCGGGAATTGTACAAGGGCTACGCCAACCTCGATTGATAAATAAATACCTGCGGGGGCGCCACACTTTGGAGCCAATTGGTCTTTTGTGCAGGAGCACTCTAGCTCCACTAATTCTTCTTCTTCCAAATTTATTATTATTCCAATTCGTAAAGAGATTTAAGTGTGAGTAAGTGTGTTCACCGCCCGTCAAGTTTCTAAAGGCCGGTTTCAAGGCTCCATTGCCAGGATTTCATCGTCAACTTTTTCAAGAGGGCGAGCTTGTGATCGACACATTTAATTCCATGGCTGGAACTAGTGCAGAGAAAGGATTTATCTTCGGAAGAGGATGACTACTTCGATGAAGACGAGGAAAGCGAGCAAGAAATACCTTCCGATATGCCAGAAGCTGAAGATGATGATGCCACCTATGAAGTAAGGATGCAAAGCCTGATGAAGGGATTAATGGAACTCGCGAAGGACTCACGTTTTCCACAAAACTTCAAAGCTGATTCTAAACCACAGAAGCAGGGGTCTGAGAAGAAAGCTAAGCCTCAACATTCGGCTCCCATCATCCACCCAAATTTTCAGCCATACCCCGATTCTTCTTCTTCTTTTCCCCCATCTATCCATGGAAACCCTTTTAATACTTCTCATCCTGGTTACTTTGGCGGAGGCTCTGTCTTTCATTTCATGACGGGTGTACCCAACATGGGCATGACTAGGAGCTATGGTATGCAACCAGGTATGCATGGAGGTATGTATGGAGGTATGCCAAGAGGTATGTATGGAACTTTTGGTGGTGGTGGTGGAAGTGCTTTTGGTATGCCTGGTATGGGAGGTGGTATGATGGGCATGGGATCTAATGCTGTGGGCAATTCTTTTCTCAAACCACATCCATATGATAATCTTGTTCAGGAGGGCGAGAAGCCAAAAGATTATAAAGAGGGTGGTGCTGCAGTAAAGTTTGATACTTTTAGTGGTACAAAGGATCGTTTAAAGGCTCTCACCTTCATTCAACAGTTTGATGCGGCATTTTTTGGTGGAAACTTCACAAAGGCATCTAAGGTACGAAAGGCAGCTTCTTTCCTAAAGGGTAATGCTCTTCAATGGTGGTCGACACTTCTTCATCAGGGAATAGCACCTAGCACTTGGGTGGAGTTCAAGCAAATCTTCTCTTCTTTATGGTTGACACCGGCTTTTGAGATGGATGTTATGACAACTTGGCATCGATTAGATTCCAGAGATTGTAGCAATCTGGAAGAATATAACAAGAAATTTTGGGATGCTCTGCTACCGGTCACATCCTTTAGGCCCATGTCACTAGTTGAGCAGGTAGAGACATATTGCTGTGGGTTACCCAAGGAGCTTCGTGATTATTGTATCAAAACAAAGGTCATTAATATGACTGAGATGATAGAAAATGCTCAGACTGGATATGCCATGCTTACTGGTCAAATGTCAGGATTCAAGGATCAACATCTCTTCTCCACGAAAGCATCAAAGGAGTCAAAGGAGACCAAAAACACTGAACCACGAGAGAAGGGGCAATCCAAGAAGAGAAAATTTCAGCCCTTACCTCAAAGGACAGATGAAGAAAAGAAAGAGCTTATAGCTGGCAACAAATGTTTCTCTTGTGGAGAAGTGGGACATCGGTACTATAGGTGTCCGAAGAGAGCACCTAAAAATGCAGATGTCTCACAGGAAGAGCCTAAAGCAAAGAAACAGAAACCGTCTGCTGGACTAGTACCTGACTTGATAGGGTTGAAGCAAGGGGATGCATCTTCACAGTTATGCAGAGCATGGGGAAGACTTCAAGATTAGGAGGTTTTGATCTTTTTCGATCCTGGGGCTCGTGCAAACTTCATCACCTCCGAGCTTGCAACAAAGTTGGGCATCAAACCAGAGGAGATGGGCGTGTTGCATGAGGCTACTTTAGCTTGTCCTAGACATTTGGTTGAGGTTACACCGACGATCATTGGGAAACTGCGTCTCAGTGTGCAGACTTACACGGACAGAGAGGATAATTTCTTCATTGGGAAACTGCGTCTCAGTGTGCAGACTTACACGGACAGAGAGGATAATTTCTTCATAATGCCTTTGGAGGGTTGTGATGTTTTGTTGGGTATGCCTTGGTGCCATAAGGTTAAAGCGGTAGTAGATACTTTCAAGAGGAAAATCTCTCTCACTCATAAGAATAAGGAACACACTCTTAATGTAAAGCTTAAAGGAGAATCTATTCCTGTTGTATCGGCCTCGACCATTTCTTGTTTAATAAAGAAACATCTTTCTGTTTACTTAGTGTTTGTTAAAGAGAATCAGGATACCACAGATTCTAACCTGTCTGAGTTGGACAAGGAAAGATTGGACTTTCTCAAAAGTTTTCAAGATTGTTTTTCAGAGGCTTTGCTAGGGGTGTTGCCACCTGCTAGGCCTGAGGATCATGGGCGGAGCGGGGAGGGGCGGAGGGGGAAAGGCGGAAGATCACTAATCATGTTTTGATCTGTATATGCATATGTAAGTTTGTACACGTGTGAGGATACATATACATGTTTAGTGTGTGTGAGTACATGTTGGTGCATGCTCATATGTATGTACATGTGCATGTATGTTTTTGGTCTTTCTCTTACCTTGTTGCAGGAAGCAGCAGCTGAGGCACCTTGTGGGACAGCCCAGCCAGCAGCTGACACGTGGCACATGTACAGGTGCAGCTGACATGGCACACGTGGCACATGCAGCTGACACATGGAGCTGTCGTGTGGTTGATGCAGGCGCTGTCGTATGGTTGGCTGCAGGCAATGACAGGGCAAAGGCAGCTGGCTGCCACGTAGGAGGCATTGCAGTCATACAAGCGTTGCGGCCGTTACTGCAGCCAAGTGCAAGATAGAGAGAGAAGCGAAGCCGTGCAGCAAGCGCAAGGCGGGCAGCAGCGAAGCGTGGGCACCGGGCAGCAAAACACGCAAGGAAAAAAAAAAAGCGACGAAAAGCGCTGGGCATCCCAAATGCGAAAAAGAGAAAAGCATGGGATTTCGAAAAAAAACGAGCATGCGCCATGTAATGTAATTTTTTTTAAAAAAAATTAAAAAAAAAAAAAGAAGAGAGAAGGGGGAAAAGCTATTCGATAGTTTTTTTGGGAAAAAAAGCTCTTGTATTAGATTTTTCCTAAGGGGGAAAAGCATAGCTTTTTCCCCCAAACTTGTATAAATAAGGGGCCAAGGCTCTTGTATCCCACAACACAAATTGGGTGAAAGCTTCAAGGAGATATCCTCTACGTGGAGCAAAGGGATTTCTTCTCGGGAATTGTACAAGGGCTACGCCAACCTCGATTGATAAATAAATACCTGTACACTTTGGGGCCCATTGGTCTTTTGTGCAGGAGCACTCTAGCTCCACTTATTCTTCTTCTTCCAAATTTATTATTATTCCAGTTCGTAAAGAGATTTAAGTGTGATTAATTGTGTTCACCGCCCGTCAAGTTTCTGAAGGCCGGTTTCAAACGTTTTCTCTCATGTCTGCAGCCCTTTACTGCTGCGTTTTCTGGACTGAACCTACTGGTCGCTTTGCCTTCAGATTGGCTTCATCAACTCTGCCATCAAGTACTTGTTGACCTGCGTTTTCTTTTCCATGTGGAGATTGGACATAGGCGGCCTGTTTTATCAGGACAGCAGCCTTCTGTGTGCTGCGTTTTCCTCTCCAGTGGGCTTTCCCCTTTGCAGAGGGGATCTGTGGTGGCACTCTTGGTACCTGTGGAGGACACTTCTACTTCAGAGTTTGTGCGTTTTTTTCTTGAGGAGAGCCCAAGCTTCTGTCCTTGTTGATGCCTTTCCTCTTGCACCCTCTTACAGCATATTCCCAAGCCCTGTGTGGCTGCCTTTCCTCTCTATCAAATCTGCATTTTTTGCTTCCCTCTTCTGGTGACCTCAAGGTTGGAAGTACAGTCGACAGAAGCTTCTGCGTTTTTTGCTACACGAGGATTTTTTGGGTGCTGTCCAGCCTCTTAGGGCTGCGTTTTGGTGGGAGGAAAGACCCTATATCAGCGTTTTCTGATTTGAACAGTTTTATTTTATGAGGGTTGGTCCTACTGATTGGATCAATGATGACAACTTCAGATTTAGCTCCCGTACCACTCTCTTGTTATTTCCTTGATGAGGCAGACAAGTTGGATGGTGGTAACTTTTAGTCATGGAAGTTGCAGGTTACTTCTATTCTCAGGGAGTATGGTTTGATGGAGTTTCTCTCGTACAAGAATCGGTGCTTGCCGGACCTTGCCTCTGCGGAGGATGTGTGTCGGTGGAGGAAGACTGACGGACAAATCTATGGCTTTCTCCTCCTGAATCGTCAGGATTCGGTTCTTTGACACTTCATCTATGCTCCTGATGATGCTTCCACTTTTTATGTGTGGCAGTTGCTTTGTGACCTATATGGTGATGCCAATGATCAGCAGATGCTTTCTGCTTCTGGGTGCTCTACAGCTAGTGATCTTATGGATACTTCTTTTGGAGATGTTCCTGCAGTGAAGGATAGTGGGCCAGTTTTGCTCATTGCATCTGAGGAGTTTGTTTCTCCTGTTGCCTTGCCTTGCCTTCAGTTTCTGTGCATACTTCTCCTTGCCAGGATGATATATCTGGTAATGTTTTTGAGGATGACAGTGGGCTATCTTTGCTCACAGCTTTTGAGGGGGATTTTTCTCCTATTACTTCGCCTCCAATTCTTTCTTCGTCAACCAGTGACCAAGATGTGTTGCTGGTCCATTTGCCTTCTATGGAGGAGCCTGCTTCTACACTCTGTGATGCTATTGAGAGGAGGCTACTAGTACTTCAGTTACCACTACAGTGGATGTTCCTCTTCCTCTTACTCTGTGTGAGGATTCTGGATTGTGGTCAGGTGTGTCCGTGACCGTGCCTGCGGCACAGTGGTGCTTCCAAGGATTGAAGGATTGGGATTTGGACTTGGTTGGGCCTGTGGTGTCCCGACATCAATTTTCAGAGGGGACAGTTGAGTTCTTACATCTGGCGATGCCGACCTTCGAGGAGGATGTTATTGTACAGCATTTGGCTGCTCTTGGTACAGAGTTGGGACAGATGGACTTTCTTTTGAGGGTATTATCTTCTTGGAGCTGTAGGCTTCTAGGGATTCCTGTGACACTATGTTTATATTTGGGTTTGGCACCGATATTTGGAGCAACACGACACAACCTTCATGGTTGTTTTCTTCTAGAAGAAGAGTGTACCTGGCAACATGCTCTCTTGCCTTTGTAGCTGAGTTGCTCTGAAGATTGCTTGTGGAGCTTTCCTGGTACCTGTTGTTGCTGCTTTCTTTTGTCTTTGACAGAGGACGTCTTCTTCGGCTTCTCGGAGTATGTTCAGCATCTGGTGCTGAGAGGGGGTGTTAGCACATTCATCCCCAGTTTCTGCCCATTTCTGGTATCCTTTTGGTCCCTTTTGCATGGCCCTTGCTTGTGGGCTGGCCACCCCTTTTTTATGTATTTTTCTGGGATTTTTCCAGCCTTTCTGGCATTTTCCAATCGGCCAGTCCAGTAGCTCCAGTCGGCCTGTTTTGCAGCTCCAGCCGGCCAGCTCACCTCTACTATAAATAGGAGGTGCCGGCCTCTCATTGTTGATTCAGTCTTGTACATATTTGCTCCCTTGCTTATGAGACTTGTAGTGTCTCTTTCTTGGGACTAATTTGCTTCAGTATATTCAGCATAGTTTGCTCCATATCTCTCTCTCTCTTGCACTCTCTGTTCAGCACATTCTAGTGCCCCTTTGCTTTCGCTCTGTGCACTCTTTCATCCAGCAAGTGTACTTGCAGGTACAGTTGGCAGCAAGTTCAGGGCAGCGAGGCATGTCATCTTCTTGGTGTAGAGAGAGAGCCCAGCAATGATGCACTTCCTTTCCACTGGGAGAGGGGGGAGAAGCACTCGTGGGGTAGGTTGGTGAAGGGGGCTGGAAGGGGTCCATTGACATGTGGCAATGCCCACCTTTAATGAAGGTGGACACCTCCTTTAGTGCCCATTGAAAAAAGAGGGTTCACATGAGGAAAAGGGTGCCCAAAGATTGGGCTGCCCATCCATGGGTCCCTTGGGCCCCAGTCACTAGCCAATGGCCATTTGCCCAATTTTAATGAATGTGAACAGCGAAGGTTATAAAACCTTTAGAAAAATAAACAAGGGTTTAAATGGATACTTTCCACCTGTTCACATGCCACAAACCATGTCAAAATACAGGGCACTCGCACTGTTCACAAGTGGGCATCCCCTGCCTGTGAACTGGACACGTCATAGCAAGCAGTCACACGAAAACAAGTCATGCGAAGACAATTTCAAGCAAGTAGAAATGCGTGCATATGCATTATGCAATGGATATATCTCCCGTTCCTAGAACCTATAAATAGCAAGACTTCCTGAGCACCGAATTGGCTCAGTGGGAAGCCTAAACTGGGATCCCTCAGTGGGTTCCACGTCCTGGCCAAACTATGGGTGACACGAGGCCTGGCCACCTGTACGTGACACAAGTCCTCGCCTCAATATAGGCCACACAAAGCTCCCTAGCCTCCCGTACCTTGGCACGAAATAAGGGGAAGACCACTTGGGTGGACAAATCGTGACAGTAGGAGCTAATGATGGATCAAGGAGCTGTTAGCGGTGCCCAGGACACAGCGATAACACCGACACTATAGGCTTCAAGGATTTGGGTCTCATCCCAAGATCCATCTTCGTGCTGGGAGAACATAGAGATGGTGCCATCAGAGGATCTGCAGGCAAAGGGAGACCCTAATTCGAAAGGGGCAAAACACAGGGAGTTCCCAGAGGCCTCGTGCTCAGCAAAGAAGAAGGCCTGGGACCAAACACTGTTTGGACGCTCTTTCCAAAGGATGACTTTGCGGTCGTAGAAACAGGAGGCGAAGATGGTTCCAAACTTGGGGTGCGCTCAAGAAACCTGCCAAACGCACAATGACGTGAAGAAGAAGCTGCCACTTCCCCTCATGCTCCAGCGGGGGAGTCAGAGGAGCTGCCACGTGGCAGTGGAGAACAGCGTGGGTAATAGAAGTATAGATTAACAGCACCAAAGCAACTTTCTGATCATAATAGGCCTAAACCATAGATTGAGAAAAGCAAGGCCATGAGTTTAAATCATGGATTAAGCCTTACCACTGAAAAGCAATGATCCTAAATCACCTAATAAGCAAATCCATAAGCCCTAAACCATGGATTAAATAACCAGAAGCCTAAGCCAGGAATTAAGCAGCCAAGACATGACAGCATCAAGCCATGAGAAATCACTTTCTTAAGCATTCTCACTGCCTTCAGCCATAGAAAGGGGGGATCTCTCATAAACGATGGATTAAGCATTGAGCTTAGACCACATAAATGAGATTAAGCGTTGAGCTTAGACCACAGATGGGCGCACAGGGAGCTGCCACGTGGCTGAGCGAGCGGCGGGAGTTCCCCCAAATTAGTGCAAATAATAGTATAGGACTAAATTCCCTGCATCTCTCTTTGGTTGCTCAGCGAAAGAAACACACAGAGATGTAAGGAAATTGAATGATTGGGGATTTGGGGCAAGGGAGATGTAATATAAGGGGATGGGGGAGAAAAAGAGGAAGGGTAGAAACACAATGAGATGTAAGAAATTAGGAGAGTATGTGACTGGAAACTAGGGGAAAGGAGATTGGTGGGGAGAAGGAACAAAAGAAAAGCTAAAATTGGCCTGAAATTGGGGGTCTTGCAGGGGAAGCAAAATGGTTATCCAGGAAACGGCTGTAACAGCACGGGGGATTGGCATTTCCCACTGTTTCCCCGAGGGAAACACGTTTTGGCCTGCAGTGTTGCCGTATCAGCCATTTCCCACCAACTATGCGATGAGCAAGTGGTGACCTTGCAAGCCAATGTCAGATGAGGAGCCCTGCAGGGTCATACCACAGTTAGTAATTGGTCGTTTCTAAATTAAAACGTTCTCAACTAGAAAAATATTACAATGACTACATAGCCGGGCCTCCTGAATATATTATTGACCAAAAGGATAGAAACAGCCCCAAGAATTATTCACAGGAGGGCTGTTCAAATAAATTATCTCCTCAAACAAAAGGAATAAAACCTGTCAGGGTCTTTCCCCAATATGTCACACTGACCCTTCTGTCTTAGATCAGCTTCTAAAGCTGTGTCACTCACTAATGACACAGCATCTAGTTGGGGGCTTCATGCGCCCTTTTTTGGGGTGCCCCTTGTTATTTCTGACCTGTACCAAAAACCTACAAATTTCACTTCATGCCTGCGTATTTCCTGTACTGCTGGTAGGAGGACAGCCTAACAAAACAGCTGTCTTGTCTCCAGAGCCATAAGTAACCCATACTTGCCGCCGGCAGGCCTAACATTATCACCCAGCTTGGTACACCCAGCTTGGTATTGATGCTGCATCCTGCTTCGGAGAAAAGGTCATCCATAGCCAACAAAGAAAAATTATATCATGTTTCCCTGTCCTGCAACCTCAGCAACACGGACCTCAAAATGCTGCTGAATTGGTGTACATGGGGAGGCCCCTATTAGTATTTATTGAGACACCTCGCCATTCTTGTTTCAATCCATTGTTCTTGTAGGGACTCTCCCAATACATAAGATATTTGACCTACCTTCTTATCAAAAAGTTGGAGGTTCGATCCTGCAAACCCTACTGACCTTATTCCCATGATTTGCCTTAAAAAAACAGCCATTCAAAAAAAGTTCCAGAGTATCTTTTGTCCTGCCGTTGCAAGCTCTACCTGCACCTGAGTTCATTTCTGTGTACTTCAGTTTAAAAAATCCCTTGAAGATCCAAATAACCTTTGAGGCTTTGTGTGCATATAAAATGTAGACAAGTTCCCCAAACAGGCCTCAGGAAGTGCCCGATAAAGACAACCAGCACCGCAATTTTGATCGCTCGGAAGAAAAGGCGTTGAACATTTTACAAAACCCATCAAGCCCTTCTTCTAGAGCCCACAAATAACCAATCTCATGTTGTATAAGGGCAGGTGTGTAGCCTGTTCTGCATCCTCTCAGACACATAGGCATGCAAAAAAGACTCTATGATTGCCTCTCCGTGCTGAAGCCCATGTTTGTTGGGGTAACTCTAAGCCTGCGATAAGTTATCATTCTCAATTCTTGACAGGCTTAAAATGGGAACATATTCGGGAGATGCTGCTAATGCATGTACAACAAAAGATCAGAAGATATCTCCACAAGAACAAAGACCATTCTTGAAATGATGGATGCAGCAATCGTCTCGAAGAATGATCTCCCGCCTTTCAACTTTGGATAGGATCTTACTTGTGTTATGACAGTCATTGCACATCCTTAAGTTTTTAGTCACACGTAGGGTCACCCCTTGAGTCGTGTTGAGAAGCCCAAAAGCCAAGGCCAATTTCTCAGCATGCTCACATAATGCTGCCTCCTTCCTTACATCAGTGCTTGATTTCAAGATTAACTCAAGATTTGGCAGATGCCCTTCCTCCTTCATGCGCAAACTCATACTATTCAGCATCCCCAAAACTTCCTCATTCCCGTTGTTGCCCACCACAAACTCATGCACCCTCTTGTTGACCTCTATCAAAGCACTGGCAGGTTTTTTCTTTGCCCCTGCATGCTTCCTCAGCTCCTCTACTCTCTTCACATCATCCCATTTTCCAGCACATGCATAGATGTCAGCCAACTGAACGTACCAAGCAGCTACTTCTGAATTCATTTGAACAAGCTGCTGAAAGCATCTTAACCCTAGCTCTTCTTCCCCATAAGTTTTGCAGCCGCTAAGCAAAGATCCCCAGGTTCCTTCCGATGGAGGACACCCCATCATCATAAAGTTCTCTGCCTCATACAAATGTCCTGATCTTGCAAGGAGATCAATCATGCAAGTATAGTGTTCTATTGTTGGCACGATGCCATATATTTCTCTCATCACCTTGAAGTACTCCTGACCTTGGCATACCAAGCTGGCATGGCTGCATGCAAGAAAAAGACATGAAAATGTAACCGCATCTGGCTTCACCTCCTGCTCTTGCATGTCCTCAAAACATTGTACAGCCTTTTTACCCTGGTGATTGATGCCATATGCTTTTATCATAGAACTCCATGCCACAACATCTCGAACTGGCAGCTTGTCAAAGACTTCCTGTGCCTCTGCAAGTGAGCCACACTTGGCATACATGCTGATCAAACTGTTGCCAACAGAAGATACCCTATCAAACTCATTTTCCCTTATCTTCATGTGGATTTCTCGGCCCTTGTCTATAGCTCCTACACTGCCACAAGCTTTCAAAACGTAGGAGAGTGTTACAGCATCAGGACGGTCACCCTCAACTTGCATTTTTTCAAAAATGTTCAGCACTTCCTGACCAGGTCCATGTTCAACAAACCCAGAGATGAGTGCATTCCATGACACAGCATCCCGAACCTGCAGCTTGGCAAACACTTCCTGTGCCATTAAAAGTGAGCCACATCTAGCATACATGCCAATCAAAGTGTTGCCAATAAGCAGATCTGTCTCAAAACCCTTCAGTGCAATCTCCGTGTGTATTTCCTGGCCCTTGTTGACAGCTCCGATAATCCCACAAGCTTTTAAGACACAGGCAAAAGTGACCGAATTGGGAACAATGCCTTCTAGTTGCATCTTCTCAAGACATTTTGATGCTTCCTCACCAGGTCCATATTCAGCATATCCTGCAATTAGTGCAGTCCATAAAACAACATTTCGTACCAGCAGCTTGTCCAAGGCATTATGCGCCTCTAAAACTGAGCCATGTTTTGCATACATGCTGACCAAAGTGTTGCCCACTGGAAGCTCTCTTTCAAATCCTCTTCGTGCAATATCCATGTGTATTTCCCTGCCCTTATCAATGGCTCCTATGGCGGAACAAGCTTTCAAGCTGCATGCAAACATCACGCTGTCGGGTGAGATTCCCTCCAACTGCATGTTTTCAAAACAGTTCAATGCTTCTTGAGCAGGCCCATATTCAGCATATCCTGCAATTAGTGCTGTCCATGATGCAACATCTTGAGCAGGCACCTGGTTGAAGACTTCCTGTGCCTCCAAAAGTGAACCACATTTGGCGTACATGCTAACCAAGCTATTGAAAACAGAAGAATCTCCTTCCCTTGCTATTCGTGCAATCTCCATGTGTAATTCTCGGCCTTTATCTATGGCTCTTATGCTACTGCAAGCTTTTAAACTGCTAGCATACGTGACAGCATCTGGAAAGATGCCCTCCAGTTTCATCTCTTCAAAACATCCAAGAGCTTCCTGACCAGCTCCATATTCAACATACCCTGCAATTAATGCATTCCATGACACAACATCTCGAATTGGCAACTTATCAAAGACTTCCTGTGCCTCCGCAAGCGATCCACATTTTGAATACATGCACACCAGTGTGCTGCCAACAAAAAGACCCCTCTCAAGTCCCTTCATAGCCAACTCTGTGTGTACTTCACGACCCTTGTCTACAGCTCCAAAGCTATTGCAAGCTTTCAAGCTGCAAGCATATGTGGTCACACCAGGTGTGAAACCCTCCAACTTCATTTGCTCAAATAATCTCAGAACTTCATTGTAAGGTCCATGTTCAGTATAGCCTGCAATCAATGCAGTCCATGATGAAGCGTCTCGGATTGGCAGCTCGTCAAAGACTTCCAATGCCTCTGTAAGTGAGCCACATTTGGAATACATACCAATCAAACCACTGCCAACTGAAAGATCATTTTCGAAACCCTCCCGTGCAACCTCAAAGTGAATCTCCCGACCTTTTTCTAAGTCTTTAAGTCTTGCACAGGCTTTCAGTAGCGCTGCAAGAGTGTGAGTGATAGGATTTGCATTATCCTCTTGCATTTTTCTATATAGGTAAAACACATGCCTGGATCGTCCACATTCGATATAACCTAATATGAGAGACGTCCACGAATGCTCTTTGCGACAAGCCAGCCTGTTAAAAACAAGCTGAGCATCCGACATGCTTCCGCATTCCACAAACATGGGCACAATATAGTTCTCAACAGCTTTATGGGTTGCCAGTCCATTGCTGCATAGGTGCAGATGCACAGACTTGGCATAAGCTAGACTCTTTGTCTTCCTGCACTTTTGTAAAGTTAAAATAGAGTTTTCAATTGAAGCCAATCCAGCTTTACACTGGTCAAGTACACTAAGAACTTCTTCTGAGCTTAGCATGCTCTGACTGCCACTGCCATTTTGCAATTGTGCTTCGAATGCATCCATTTCCACTGAATATTCCAAAATGGGCTTGCACAAGAGGCCAGACCAAATTGGTTCCTTCTCCAAGCAAGGGTCTTCTCGACATGACGATGTAGGCTCTTGAATTGCATGCCCACCATCAGATCCTTGGACCCCATTACATCCATGAGTGTCCCCCTCCTCAGCCCCATTGTTCTCGAACAACAGATCTTTGCTCCAGTCGTGGGGGTATACATCTATGGACATTAATGCCTTTGAATTTAAATGGTCAAACCCTGCTATCTCTGAATTCTTTTGTAAACCAGGTACCTCTGCATTCCTATGTAAATTAGAAACTAACCTATCAAAATTGAGTTGGAAAGGGTGTTCTGTGAATGTCTCTACATCCATGGCTGTGCAGAACATGTCATCCACGATAGGTGTGTTGTTCAATCCGGCATCCAGCCACTTACAAGGATTGTTGAAATGCTCCTGCCATGGGCGAAAACTTGGCTCCATGTCTGCGAGCAGAAACACATGCATACTACTGTAACAGAAAATTAAGTGTGCACAGCTAGCAAGCAGAAAAACTTCAATGTGATGGCATATAGCAGAAAATGCTAACGTCATAAATACCTAATCCATAATTCTAGAATGACTAAAAACCATTAACCCTCAACACAAGGTTGCATGGACAAATTAATTACAATTCAAAATTTGGTATGTCCAGCAAAGATACCCTAATTTCAAGTATAGGAAAAACCTAGTTTCAGAAAACCATGTGACGAGGACATCACCAACACCAGCTTGAGAGATAAGAGACTCGCCTCTTTGTGAGGATTTTGCAGCAAGGGTGAGCTCTGCAAGGGAGTTCTGCGATGGGGTACGGAGAAAAGCCATGGCGAGTCTGCATCCGGGATGCCTGATGAGGGAAGAAGGCAGCAGGTGCACAATCCATCCTGGTGACCTTCTGGCTATGGTGGTGTTCTGTCCCTTGGCGCCTCTGTAAGAACCTCCCGCTGCTGTCTCGCATAGCTGCTGCATCCCTAGGGAGTGCACCCTGCACAGATAACGTCCTGTGTTAGTGGCATCTCTCTTTCCTGGTTTGCTCCTGAGTGATGATGACAAGTAAAAACGAATTTAGTAGTTCTTAACCATATTTTGTGTACTCTTTTTTCCCGAGGAGTTTATTACCCATTAGAGAAGGAAGGTTTTGGGGGTGGGATCGTTTGCTACCATTGCGTGTGGGGTGTGTGTGTGTGGGTGTGGGTGTGGTGTGGGTGTGGGCGGGGGCGGTGGCGGTTGTGGTGGTGTCTATTCAAACTCACCACCACCACCATTGCATATTGGTGAGTTGTGTGTGGTGGTGGTGGTGGTGGTGGTTAGCCCCACTGTGCGAACTCACGTCGCATAGTTCGAACTCCTTACCACTAGGCTCTCCCCCCGGGCCCCACCCTCACATATTTTGTGTACCTTTTGTGTTGGAATCTTTTCAATACATTCTAATATCAGTAGTACATATGTTGTGAAATTAACTCTGAGAAGCAATAAGAGATGGCTCGTGGAATAGATCTAACTTGTATCCATAGCACCAAACCAACACACACATATATACACAGACACAACATGGAGAGTAGTAGTCAATCCACCAATTATGATCCATAGGCTAGATAATACCTAATTTTGAGGCTAGATAACCTTGCTCCCAACCTGTGGATTTATAATTGGTCATAACCTTAACCATATTTTGTGTGCTTTATTTCCCCGTGGACGAGGGTTCGTTTGTTTATTACCCATTAGAGAAGGAGGGTGTATGTGTGTGGGTGGTGGTGGTGAGTCGATAACACAACATGGAGAGTAATTGTCAACCCATCAATTGATCCATAAGCTCAGTAATACCTAATTTTGAGGCTAGACAACCTTGCCCCCAACCTGTGGGTTTATATTGATCATAACCTACCTAAGAGCTAATAAACCCCCACATTGATGGCTTATCAGTTATTTATGTGCTCATTCCTCGGGCTTAAACTAGCTCTCTAATAGTCATCCCTAGATCTTTAGAATGATTAGGTGAACCATAAAATCACTCACAAGTAGGGAATGCAAAAATTCATTCGACTTGAAAACCAATGGAAACTCACGATCATGAGTATCTCGAGTTTTTACACTTAAAAAAGTTGTTCCAAAAGTAATTAAAATCATATCCAACATGTCCAACTAATCACTTGTGAAGCACATAAGATAACCTCAAAAGAAGAAAACTCAAAATTTCAGTTGACATGAAACTATTACGGGACCTTTTGCACTTCTTGAAGAAATAATTAAAAACTTACAAATACATCAAAGATTAAAACATAGACTTGAATCAAATTGATATGATAGAGTAAAGCATAGCATAAAACAAGAGAAATAGAACAACATTACCATCAAGACACTATTGGGTGCAATCTCCCCCCTCATGCATGTAGCTCCACTTCCACAACCTGAGTATTTTGAGAATTGTATTCAATAAATAGCCCAAGGAGCTATTAATAGTTGTGCATACAAAATTTGGCTTGCTTTTTGACTTTTACAAGAATAGCTCAAACACTAGAGCTTTTTCACACACTAAGTGTAAATAATCAAAACTCTTCTAATATATATGCTAGGAATATAGCAATGCCACACACAAACGTGCATAAATAATATGTGCAAATATTTGGCATGTGGCCAACAAAATAATAATGTTCCAAGATGATATAGACAAGATCCTTCATATGTGACACGCGCACTGCTCATCACCTATCTCACAAACATAAACACATTAGTTGTTTCAATTAATTACCTTTCTCTACAATTGATCCCAATATGAAACATTAATAGCCACAAACACAACACACTTAGCGCTTGTTTCACTACGATGAGAGTATCATTATATGAAACATCTAGCATGGAGTGTATTGCCACTTGTTACACTTTCAATTAACATGGCAGCATATCAATTGCATAAACCACTTGTTACACTTCGATCGTGTGCAGTTGTCTAGCATATAGTCCACTTGTTTCACTTTGACCACAATACAGTTGTCAAGCATGGCACTACTTGTTACACCTCAATAACATACATCCATCAAGCATGGTCTCAATCTATACTAATAACACTAGGTAACTAGTATTTAATGTGGGGTCACCCACGATACCAATTTACTAGGATGGCACACTAGCGTTCGAGCGTCCCCGTACAACTAAAGAGTGGACATTATGTAACATCCCTCCTACTTGGATAAGTAACTAAACTCAGTTGTGTGTTTACTTATTGCAAGCAATGGAGATCAATTGTCATATAATAATAGTGACCTCAGTTGCGTGTTTGCTTAAGGAGATCAATTGTCATATAATATATAAATTTAAGTATCTTCTCTAATTATGACAAAAGACATTGTATCAAGGACTTCTATATGTAATAAATTCTAGTGTCCCATACCACCAAAAATTATCCCACACAAATCTAGAGATAAGTATGCATTAGAATGCTTAACACAGGATTAATCTTGTGTCCCATACCACAAGACTAATACACAGTAAAAATTTCATAAAGTATAGCTCAAGATGGAAGGGCTAGTTCCTCCAAGAAGTTCTACTTTTGATGCATAAAAACTCTCCTTGAAAATTACAAAAAGTGTTCAATAAAATTTAATATAAGAATAATCAAATGAGATAAATATGTTGCCTCAAGAGTCGAAGTAGTCATCGTGGTATTCTTCTCCTTCTTCATCATCGATCATGTTGAGTCCAAGTGAAATAAAATTTGACTTCCGTGGACAATTTGATGCGACATGTCCAATCTCATTACACCTATAACACTTCTTTGAATCATGTTTATTAGCTTTTTATTAATCATCTACCTTGGTGTCAATACCTGTGTTATGATTATTAAGAGATGTATCAAATGATTTTGGAGAGTTTTTAGGCTTCAAGAATGTTGATGTCAAGGTTTGGAGTGTCATTGGTTTCTTAGGACAACTATTTTTCTTTTCACAATTCAAAGCTAAGGAAATAGTAGAGCTAAGAGAATGCGACCGAAACATATTCACCTCTGATCAAATTGTAGGTTTCAAACCTGCTTTGATCCTTCTCGATTACTTGTATTTGTAACAAAGTTTGCCAAAACCTATCCACATAAGCTGATATATTCTCTATGTCAAGCTGTCTTATCAAGCCTTAGCTTTGTATTGCGTAGGAAATCTTTCTTGATGAGTTTCTGAAATCTCTTCCAAGATTTTGGTTTGCGCTTGCTAGTTCTAATGACGTTTCACCATAATGTTTCATTGTCCACCAAAGTGATTGGTAGCACATTTGATTTTGTCCTTCTTAGAGAATTTCTCCCCCAAAAAATAATCATCTAGTTGACTGCCTTCTTGCCATCAAAATTCTAAAAAGTAAAAGCTTTGCGGCTAATCTTCTTTTCTTTTGTAGATTGCTGAGCTCGAAGAGTAGCTTGTACGGCTCTCTGAATTTGATCACCCCCATCAGAGTCAGAAGATGTATCACTGACATGTCTATGCCTGGGATAACATGTCTTCTAGATCCATCCTCAACTTTTTCTCAACAAGAATCTGATTTTGAAGTGATTGAAGTTGCTCTTGAATGGTTGGGGGTAGAGGATTCATGAGCTGAAAGAGAGAATGTGGAAAAATAAAGGTTACAAATTTTAAATGTAAAAGTGAAAAAATTGTTGAAATAATGACAATACTTAGCTTTCACCCGCAACTTATAATAAGTTGGAAGCTCGTATGTCGAAGAGTAAGTGGGAAAAATAATAATTGTTGATGTTGAAAAATCAACTAATAACCATGGATCAGAAAATCTTCAAAAGTTTGAGAATTTTGCTCAAGAAATGCATCCGATGTAGAAATAAATCCAAGTAATAAGATGTTGAAGAAGGGCCTGTAGTATTTATAGAAGAAGCCTCAGTCAAAGTTTTTGTCCACTTGTTGAAATTTTTCTCTTTTTCTCTTTTTTTTTCTCTTTTTTTTTGTGAAGGCTATGAAGGCTTTAAGCTTGTATCAAAATAAGCTTTTTCTTAAAAGCTTATGTAGTAGGTAATCGTTGAGAGTTACAAGCTTTACAAAAAAATTTATAATATTATGAAGCTTCAAAGCTTAAACCTTTAGCTTTAAAGCTTTAAAGCCTCAAAGCTTAAACCTTAAGCTTCAAAACAATAATAAAAGAAAGTGTTTCTTCAGCCCGCGCTGTGCGGGACTGAGAAAAACAACAAGAAATCGCCGCATTGCCGCCATGAGAGAGAGAAAAAGAAAATTCCACCTTCATTCTCGCCAGGAGAGAGAGATCCGCCTACGCCTATATTTTGCTAAATCTGTTTGCTACCGTTGATGCCACGATTGCTAATTTAAAAGCAATTGGTAATTAAAATTAAGCATAGGCTTAATTCAAATGATTTTTAATTAATTGAGCATAGGCTTAATTCAAATAATTTTTTAAATTAATTGAAATGGACTCCTATGCTTATTAATTGAAGTAGAGAAGGAAAATCTTGAATCCTTGATTATAGAAATCTTATCCTGTGGCCACTATCCTGAATTCTGAAAGTAGGAGAATGTTTCTCATGCCTTGCTCCATACATCCATAAAGAAGGATCTACAAACCATATTCAATTTGACAAAACCATTTTTGTGAAACTAAGCATGGTTTCTCTTCCACAGTAGTGGTTTTGCAAGAAGGGGTGACATCAATTGCCAGCCTTTGATTCCAATATCTATCCAAGGGTCCACAAAATTCCCATGAGCCTTCCAAGCTTTTATCCAAGAGTCTTCAAGCCTTTGTCTTCTTTATCCTTTGGGTTTTTGTGAGCTTCTTGTTTTTCTTTTTCTTTTTCTTCAAGTACAAGTATCAGTAGCTCAGCTCTGATACCACTATAGGAGACCTTTTGTACTTCTTGAAGAAATAATTAAAAACTCACAAATATATCAAATATTAAAGCATAGACTTGAATCAAATTGATATGATAGAGCAAAGCATAGCATAAAATAAGAGAAATAAAACAACATCACCATCAAGACACTATTGGGTGCAATCTCCCCCCTCATGGGTGTAGCTCCACTTCCACGACCTGGGTATTTTGAGAATTGTATTCAATAAATATCCCAAGGAGCTATTAATAGTTGTGTGTACAAAATTGGGCTTGCTTTTTCACTTTTACAAAAATAGCTCAAACACTAGAGCTTGTTCAAACTAAGTGTAAATAATCAAAATTCTTCTAACATATATGCTAGGAATATAGCAATGCCATGCACAAGCGTGTATAAATAATATGTACAAATATTTGTCACGTGGCCAACAAAATAATAATGTTCCGAGATGATATAGACAAGATCCTCCATGTGCAACATGCGTACTGCTCATCACCTATCTCACAAACATAAACACATTAGTTGTTTCAATTAGTTTCCCTTCTCTACAATTAATCCCAATATGAAACATTGATAGGCATAAACACAACATACATTTACCACTTGTTTCACTATACGATGAGAGTATCATTATACACATCATTTTTCACTGAGTGTATTGCCACTTTCAATTAGCATGGCATATTAATTGCATAAACCACTTATTACACTTCGACCATGTGCAGTTGTCTAGCATAGTCCACTTGTTTCACTTTTACCACAATACAGCTGTCAAGCATGGCACTACTTATTACACCTCAACAACATACACTGGTCAAGCATGGTTTGAAGCTATACCAATAACACTAGGTAACCAGTTTTTAATGTGGGGCCACCCATGATACCAATTCACTAGGATGGCACACTAGCATCTGGGTGTCCCCGTATAGCTAAAGTGTGGACATTATATAACAGAAACACCAGGCAAAGTTCACGATACCAATTCACTAGGATGGCACACTAGCGTTCGAGTGTCCCCGTACAGCTAAAGGGTGGACATTATGTAATAGAAACCCCAGCCAAAGTTCACAATTATAAGTATCTAGAGTTTTTCACATCCAAAACAGGTGGTTTAAATGCAGTGTGAATCATATAAAGGTCTTCACAAATGATTAGATACTCCCGAAAATCAGCTCAAAGTACATAAAATTGAAAAGTTTTTTCGACATGAAAAACCAGTAGATATTCACGGCCATGAATATCTTAAGTTTCTGATACTCTAAATTGAGGTAATCACAAGCTTCCAAGGGGATTAGAGAAAGCCTACATCTGGTTATAACCATAAATTAGTAAAGTTTTTTTGACATGAATATCTCAAGATATTCACGCTCTAAAAAACCAATTTTGTTTTTCATGTCAGGAAAAGGAATCCAAAATGGTACTTTACACATTGATCACATCTTCTTTTGCATAACTGAACCATTCTAGCTAAGTTGTGCCTCAAGAATTATGATATTTTTGAGATGTGAATATCTCAAGACCATGAAAAACCAGTCTAGTCCTTCACACTAGACGCAACCCTTCAAAATTATTATAGACGCATGTAGATAAATTGAATACACTACACAACAAATAAAAAAAATAAAAAAAGAGAAAAGAAAGAAAAAAGAAGAAGAAGAAGAGATTAACCCCTACTAGCAATGCTTCACTACCTAAACTAAGTTCGTGTCAAAGAGTTTCTCTTGGTGAACCAACCCTCTAGCATTACAATTGATTGGATTGTCATTTTCACAACAATTAGTCTATACTAAGTTCGTGTCAAAGAGTTTCTCCCGATGAGCAAGCCTCGAGTGCTCCCTATGTAGTGAGACAGGTCTAAAGGTAGGTGTGTATATAACACAAGTTATAATTATTTTTGTTTGCTTTCTTTTTGCACATGTGAACTTAACTCACATAGATTTGGTGGGCTCACATTAACAGTAGTTGGGTAGATTCATGTCACATCTTTTGTATATCCTGATTCATTCTGTTAAATCATTAGGCATTGCCTTATTGGCTTTCTTTGAGCCTTTTTGTAACATTGTTTTTGCTTTTACACCACTTGGTACTGAGAGCCCTTTTATGAGAGACTTAAAGGGGTCAGCCCCTTATTGCTTGGTGCTAACCCCAAAAACAAGAAAACAAATGGGGTCAATATCTAGTGATAAGGGGCTTATGCAACGCTTGCGAGCCCTTGACCGCTTGGTACTAACCCCGATTGACAAAATGAAAGAAAAGGGGGTTAGTAACAAGCTATAAGGCACTACAAGAATACCTGGTTTGGTTGTGATGGCAAAACGACGATGGTGGCAGGGGAGCTTGACACCAAGGAAATGGCAACGCAGAGGTTAGACGACGGCCACACAAAGCAACAATGATGGTGCAAAGGGGGATGGCGATGCAGAGGGACAACGCGAAGGGCAGAGAGCTCGACACACCAAGGCAATGGGAGGGCTCTCAGGGAACTCAACGCGAATGAATGCCTCAAGGGAGATTTGGGCCATTGTAGACCCTTGTGGTGGTCTTAGCACCACGCATGTGGTATGTACTGATCATAAATGGCATAAATATAAGGTCTCACGCATGAATGACACGTCAATATGGAGGTACTCCTCCCCTATTGGCTCCTTTTAGTTAGAGAGAGATCGTGAATATGCAAGAGAGAGAGAGAGAGAGAGAGAATGAACGAATGCATGAATTACACGTCAATATGGTAGGTACTCCTCTCTTGCATGTGTTTGATTTTTTTTTTCTTGTACCATGTGGTCTTAGCACCACTCGTACACTGATCATAAGTGGCAACGCATGAATGACACGTTAGAATGGTAGGTACTCACTCCTCTCCTACATGTGTTTGATTTATTTATCATGGTACCCTATTTATTTTGCCTCCGCATTGATTGCCATCACCATTTGCCTCCTCATAGACCTCCCCTATATCATCCCCAATGCCATCGCATCAACCAGTGCATCACCATCACCAGTGGTATCCTCTGGCTTTGTGAGACTCCCGGTAGTAGCTGACAGCGGAAGCAGCCCCCTCATGCGCGGGGCAGGGTTTCTCACTCGGGGCCTCGCCCACGAATGTCCGAGCACGAGACTAGGCTGGTGGTCACTCCAAAAACCGAAATCGGGAAAATTTCCCATGCCCGGAAAGCGGGGACGATTCCACCTTTTTGAATTTTCTTAACGAATTTTTCTAACGTGATCAATTCTAAGCTATCCTTCAACTGAATAAACCAGATAGAAGGAAACTATCACTAATATAATTTGATCATTTTAGTAAATTCAACGCTTTTTTCCTGATAGAAGGAAACTATCACTAATATAATTTGATCATTTTAGTAAATTCAACGCTTTTTTCCTGATCAAGATCAGGCACAGCCGTTGATCCACTCATTTGAGAAATTTATCAGGGAATTGACTAGCTACTCGAATCCTAGCGTAATCCTAAGATTTTTCAGTTTGATTATTAAAACTCCACTGATTCCAGCCTAACCCCATCCGGCCCATGGGGTAGCCACCACCCTACCACTGGAATCGGTGGAACCGAACAAGTACTCATCCACCCATAATTGAAATGCCATTCTTAACTTTAGCTTTAGAAAACAGATACGCACACACTCCTCTTTAAAATTTTAATCTATAAAACAATCCATTGACAAACAATTTACTGGTTATACATGTCATACTTCAAAATTTCCATTGAGTCTTTGTTTCTCACAAAACAGTATCACTCTGGACTCTCCGTTGAGACCAGCGAGTCGACAACGAGATCCAATGATAGATTACAATAAACATAGGTCCATCATATAATATCTTCCTTGACATACGCATGGATGTCCTCGGCACCGCGAGCCCGTGCATCTCCTGGTCAAAACCCTCCAGGATCCTCCTTAGGTGTCCTGGCACTTCACTCAAGGATGGCTTCGTCGGCCCTCGTCCATCGTACCGGAAGCGCACCATTTTAACCATACCGAGGCTGGTCAAAAAGACCTGGGCAGGATTTGCCGCGTGAGCTATCCCTTGAACACTCCCCGCCCGCTATTGCAACCGAACTTTCCTCAGAAAATATAAATGCCAAATGCTCCCTCCAGCATTCTGGCGTAAGACAGTCCTTTAAGAAAACAGGGTTTCTATGCAAGTTTTTAGTTTTGATTTTGTTTGTATACCATGAATAAATCTTAAATCCGTATCCCAATACTTCTAGATCCCGGTCTGAATTCCAAACAGAATTCCTCAAATTCTGTTAACTTGATCCTCAGATTAAAATCAAAGTCTTAACTTAGTTTCAGATTCGGTGGGTGTTTTGAGTGCATTTTTCCTGAACTGATCACATCGTCATTGACGAAGGAATTAGGTCTTGGTCAATAATCTGAATCAGAGTTTGGGTCTGGAAAGGTTCTTCCTAAACTATCTTTCTCGAAAGGTACTATTTCAATTTCTCTTTTTCTAAATTCCGTTCGACGAATATTTGCTTACAGATTTCTAAAACATGGATTTCTTAAGAGGAATAAAATAATAATTTATCTCGATCTCCGACTTCGATAGTTTAATTGAATTTTCTCATTACCAACTTAGTGAATATGAAATGGTAGAATTTGCTCTCACATATTATCTACCTATTCATTTTTATAATTTTTATGAAAATTAACAAAAGATTAAAGAGAACCCTTATTTAATTAAAAAGATTCTATATGCATCTAATTATGCATAAAATCCAATTCTGATGAAAGTCACACTTTTATCATCATAAAAATCATTTATGATGGAAATCACTCTTTTAACATGAAAGAATTTCTTTTATGCAACCAATTCATTTACGATGAAAATCACACTTTTAATATAAAAAAATATCTTCTATGCATATGTTTATGCATAAAAATCTTTTATGATGAAAATCATACTTTTTAAATATCTTCTATGCATATGTTTATGCATAAAAATCTTTTATGATGAAAATCACACTTTTTAAAAAAACACTCTTTTATGCATAGAAATCAATAATGATAAAAGTAACACTTTTTTAAAAAAATAATCTTTTATACATACTAAAAAGATTATTCTTTTATGCATAAAATAATAATAATAATAATCAATATGCATCTTCTATGCATGAAAATGACACTTTTAGAGTATAGAATTTGATAGGAATTACTCTTTTAGCATAATAAAAGATAATACTTATTTCCAAAAAATTTTGCCATAACCTCCTTGTATGGCTGACCATTTTTCAAATTTTCCTACTTAGTTTGTCTTTAAAATTTAACTCTAATTGATTTAAAGTAATCTATACTAATCAAAATTCACTTATAAAAGAGAAAACATTATAAAAAGTTTAATTTTAACAATTATCACTTAACTAGGATAAAGAAGGGTTGATTCTAAGAAGAGAGAGGGGAAAAGCCTTTCGATTAAGGCATAGCATCCATTTATCGCTTCAAACAATCATAAACATTAGAAAAACATAAAATCAATAAAGAAAATTACAAAAATCTCTACTTACATAATTTCTTGGAGCTTTCCTTTGGCTTGATGGTTTGAGGGTTCAACTCTTGTTTGTAACAAGAGTGGCCACCAATCTTTGGAAGAGGAAAATGTCAAAAACTAGTGAATTATTAATAAATTCACAGTTCTTGGCTTGGAATTGAGGAGTAGAGTAACAGTGCATAAACACTATTGTTTTTCAACAAAGGGCGAGGCTTCTATTTATAGGAAAAATTGAGCTCCTAACCAAACAAACTGATTCTAGAATTTTCCAAATCAGTTTGGTCAATTTTTGACCATTTTTAGGTCAGTTGAGCTAACTTTTTGGAACTAGACTTGAATTAGGAGAGAGGAGAGATGAAATATCTCAATTTTTGAAGATTTAAAACTCAATTGCACATGTGAAGTAGGTGCCTCATTCATGAGGGGGGAGTCCCCCATGCAGAGGTGTCAAAAATGCATCATTACTTCTAAATATCTCCCCTTTTTAACTATTAACATTGTCCTTAGTCAACTCTTCATCTTATGTGAGTATTTACTCATTTTTGGGGATTTTTCTTTTATTTCTTCACTTATCTCCTCCCTACATTTGGATGAATCTTATTGGTCCATAGGAACCTTAATTTAAAATTTTAAAAAAATCTTCACCTCTAGGATAATGCCTCTTGAACAGATTATACTTAATTTCTAATGCACCTTCTGAAAATCTTTTTGAACTTCTGTTTCAGGGAAACTTATTTTAATAAGGAGAGTTATTTTTCCATCCAAAAATATTCAAAATCTGAATATTCTCTCTCTAGAATATTTTCTCTCTCTAGGTTAAAACAGGTAGAAATAAGATCTTTTATATTTCTGAAGAGGGAATTGATTACAGGAGAAGATACTGGACATCTTGAGAGGCTAGGGAGGAAACTTACATTCTCTCCCACTTGAAAAATGCGAGATGTCCTTATCTCGCAACAGATCGGCTTCTTTCTCCCAGGTGGCATCTTCAAAAGGATAGAACTTCCATTTGACCAATAATTCTCTCAGAATTCTGTTCCTGAGAATCTTTTCTCGAACATCAAGGATTTCTTCAGGTTGGAGTTCCATCTGCCCCTTGGGTTGAAGAAGTTAAGATTTCATCATCAAGCACATGATTCGGGCTTGGTATATACTTTTTAAGAAGGCTGACATGAAATACATTATGTACTTTAAGATGAGGAGGCAGAAGAAGCTCGTAGGCTAAGTCACCTACTTTCTTTGTAATCAGATATGGCCCACAATATCTGGGGGATAACTTCTTGTACTTCCCAAGAGATAGAGAACTTCTTTTGGGGCGTACTCCAATGAAGACCATATCTGCTTCTTTGAATTCTCTGTCTATCCTCTTCTTATCTGCATATTGCTTCTGTCGATCCTGGGTAGCTTTAATATCTTTACGAATTGCCTGCATCTATTGTTCCATGTCGTTAAGCATCTGTCTGGACATCTCGACCCTAATCAATGGGTCGGACCAAGTTAATGGAGTTAAGCAATCTTGTCCATACAAAGCTTTAAAAGGGCTCATCCCGATACTTCGGTGATAAGAAGCATTGTAGGCGAACTCGACTAGGTGCAGATAGCTTAGCCACTTCTTGGGTTCCCTGCCACCACAGCATGACCGAAGTATATCTTCAATTACTTGGTTTACCCTTTCAGTTTGACCATCGGTCTCAGGGTGATAAGCTGTGCTGAGATCCAAGAAAGTTTCCACTGCTTCAAAAAATGTAGTCCAGAACCTTGAAGTAAACTTGGGATCTCGATCACTTACTATTCTCCTGGGTAGGCCATGCAATCTGAAGATTTCTTTGAGGAACACTCTGGCCACATCCACTGCAGTAGTGTAGGTTTCTTTTACTGGGATCAGATGGGCAACTTTGGTTAGTCTGTCAACTACCACGAAAATGGAGTTGTAACCTGATTGCAGTGAAGGTAATCTAGTAATAAAATCCATACTGATACATTCCCACTTCATCTGCTGGGGGGATGTCCAATGGATGTAACTTCCCAGGCATTTTTACTCTTTCAGCTTTGACTTTATGGCATGTTAGACATTGACGTACATGATTCAGTACATCCTTTTCCAGACCAGGCCAAAAGAAGCTTTTCTTTACAGACATGTAGGTTTTGATGAAACCTGATGGGCTTCATTCAGAATTTATCCTTTGGTTTCCTCATCATTGGGAATGCATAGCCTGCGATTATAATACATAATTCCATCATCCAGGCTGTACCCTTGAACTCGGTTCAACTCCTGTGGAGTTTTGCTTTCTTGCATAATTAGGGTAGCAATAGGGCCAAAGAATCTATCCTGCATGATCTTCTCGCTTGCTTCAATAATCAAGGGATTTGATACTACAATTAATGGGGGCTGCGATATCCATATGAGTTGTATTACTCATATGACTCATAGATCTCATGTTTTGGACTCTTATATTCTAGATTCTCAGAGTCATCTAATGGTAATGTTACCGAGTACAGTTATACTAGTGCGATTGTGAGCATGTTCTAGACTCTCAAAGTCTGATGGCAATGTCATCAAGTACTCTTGTACTATTGTGATTCTAGAATAAACTATTTGGGGTGGTAATATTAGAGGTGGGTATGGCATCGGTGGCAATATAGGGTTCTAATAAATGGACACTGGATTATGTGGAGGTTGAGAAGCATTTAATATGGGCGATAGTAGGTCTAGTGGTTGCTTTGGCACCGAGAGTGTTGTAGTACCGGTGCCAAAGAAACCACTAGTAGGGCTTGTGGTTGCTTTGGCACCGAGAGAATAGGTTGTGGTACTCAGAGCATAGGTTGTGGTGCGAGGTTTTCCTAGTACCAACAATGGGTTGAATCTTGGTTTCCATGGTACTAGCAACAAGCACAATATTGTTGTTGTCTAGGCCTCATCATCAAACACTCCCTACTTGTAGCGGAAAATTACACACTAAACCATATCTCTCAGTAGAAAAATAAGAGTGGGTGTCCAGCTTGAGAAATTGGTTAGGGTTGGGTTGCCCTTATTAGGGTTGGCCTTGCACTACTCGCCTAAAGAATTAAGCATAAATCAATCAATGAGTGATAGGTCATCTGGTCCCTTGTCATGGGGTTTCACCCTCCTCTTGCTTGAGGTTATAATATAGTCATACATTTTTTCACCCTCCTCTTGCTTGAGGTTATAGTAATATATTCATACATTGTTTCACCCTCCTCTTGCTTGAGGTTATAGTAATATAGTCATACATTGTTTCATCCCCCTCTTGCTTGAGGTTATAGATTTTTGTGATTTTGGCTCCACTAGGCAAGAGTCCTATAGTAAATGTGTGTCTTAAGACCTCGTATAGCTATGGGGTTGGATTGTATGGTTTCTAATGAAACCTGTTGGCTTATGGCTTTGAGGTTACGAGGTCGCTCGGCTAGGGACATGTTATGTGAATTTCCTTGTGGATCCCTTTTTTGGTTTGAGGTAGTCCTAAACATTCATTTTTCACCCTTCCCATATTCCATGTTCCTTGTCCGAATGGAGAGAAGAACTAGAAGTTGGTTCCATGGAGTGAAGACACTTACATACTAAGCTCCTATTGAAAGTGGACTCCTACTTGCACTGTGTGTGCTTGCTATTGTGTGTTTTAATAAACACTTCTCTCTAATGGCACACCAAAAGGATATATGTTTTTCAATTATCAAAGCTATGGTTTTTGGGCTACTTGTTAGTCGTGGTTTGCTTGGGATAAACCCAACTCAGGATTGACATCAAATGTTTGAAACATTGTGGCATCTAACATGGCTTAACCACTTCCTAAGGGAGTAACAGAAAAGTATGCCAAGTGAAGATTTTAGGACATTGGTCCTGACCCAAAGCTTGAAGGCATAGAAACTACACTCATAAGGAAGACTAAAGGATTCCATACTTTTACCTATAATAGAAGAACAAGCATTCGTCCACAAAGAATTGGCATTAGGGCCAGGAGCAAGAAGTAAGACCAAGATAAAGTGTCACCATTGTGGTATGATGGAACATATAGCAAAGGATTGTTGGCATCAAATCCACATTGAAGCAACCACACGATGAAGAGAAGGACAAGACTTGCTAGGAAGGAAATCAAGACCTAGTGTTGAGGGGCAATCCTTAACATGAGATTTACACAAAAAGAGACATACTCAAAGATCAACAAACCATTATATTACTTCATGAATAAGAATGATTTCATTTCTTATGACTACATGAGAGAGATAATGGTGGTTATGATATGAAAAGGTGTAATCAAATGGGTGCCTTTGATTAAGGGGGATTCACACCATATAAATGTAAATGTAATAAGTTCAATGATATCTTTATTAACGCCTAGGCTAACCTTAACAATCTCTTTCTTAGACCTAATGTATTGAGCACATTGTGGGCATAGCATCCCAATCCATATTGCATATACCCTAAGCTAGTCTTTCTACATTACAATCATTGCAAGGTGTTTAGGGTCATGATATCTCACAATGTATGTATCATCCACATGTAATAACTCACCTCAAAGCCAAGGAGCCCCATCCACACATTTAGTCTCCTTGACTCAAATAGAAACAAAACCAGGGATAGAAAGTGCTAATAAAATAGTTAGATAAATAGTGGAATGCTTCCATTTTCATGGACCACACAAGGTTGGGGAGATTGCTTAATGTGGAATACACCTGTAGTTCTTGATGCCATATAGCCCATGGGTGAATGATGTGTCATTGATAACTTGTTCACATGGACTACCTGAGGAGAGATGCTTATTTGCAAGCTATCTCATAATGTTCAACTCAATATCTTAAGTCTGCATAATGAACACTTGTCCACGGTTCCACTCAATGGATTCACACGGTTATATAAGGAAGGTGCAAGTGAAATCCAAAAAACTTGTAAAAGAACATTATATACGAGTAGGGGAGAATGTCTCAAAAAATAAGAACAAAAAAAAAGGATTCACAACCTCCTAAACCCAAGAAAGTGAAAGCTACACAAATTGAAGACAAGGGCAAGAGGCCTGAAGAAAGCATAAACCCAGGGGAGGTAAAGGCAACACAATGCCTAAGAATTGACTCCAAGGACCCAATGCATGTGACACTTGCTACACGTGCTCAAAATAAAAATAGTTCTCATCATGACGTGGAAAAGAACAATGGAAACCTGTGATTGGAGAAATATCAGATGAAGAAACAAGGTCTAGCACCTTATCTAGTGCAATTGAAAGTTAAATCAAAGCACTAAGACTTGACCCACTACTCTAAGATGAGAATAAGAGCCTTAGCAACAAACAACACTCTCAAGGTATCATGTTTCTCTCATGTTTAAACTGGTCCAAGTGTTGATTGGGTCACTAGTTGACATTGAACAAAATCTTGTTATAACCAAAAGAGTTTCCCAAAACCAACAAGAAGAGGAGTACCGATTCTCTTTTAAAGAGGAAGAGACACTACCTACCAAAATGGACGATCCATTAAACCATAATATTTCACAAGAACCTCCAAGGTCTTCAAGCTTCTCTTCAGTAGCCAAGAAACAAAAAGCTCAGGTTTTAACCTTGAAGCCAGCAGCCAAAAAGCCTGAGGCACAAGCCCCAAATGCTGTAGTAGCTCCTAAAAAGTCTAAAGGACCAAAACCAGAGGTCCAAAAGAAAAAAACCTTAAAGAGCACATGGCCGAAATGTAACACACAATCAATTGTTCAAGGGTAAAATGACGTTGTGACTATTGAAAGTGGTCTCGATGATAGCTCCAAGGCTTCCTCCCTTGGGAGAGAATGAGAGATCTCATGCACAAATTATGCCTTTTCAAATAGAAGGCATTGACTACATAAACCCTCTGAAGAAACTCAAATAGTACCCCAACCCCATGTGAATGAACAAGCCCAAGTGCTTGTAAAAAGGAAGCTTGTAAGGAAGATGTAGCAAATGGTTCCCATGGACCACTTTCCCCACATTCAATATTGTGCTAAAGATCATAGCTAAACCTATTAATCATTATTAAGAAGCCACAAAAAGAGCCAGTTCTGGAGTGTTTGATTCTGCATTACTCGATGTAGTATGACGAGGACTTAGTGGGAGGTGAAACTTGGCCTTCCACCATGGGTCATCCTACTTATCACATTTTCTCCGATGTTATAGGTGACTTCATTTTGACCCTATTAGAGGCATTACTTCTAGGGAAGGATCAATGCACATCCCCTACAAATTAGCACCTCCAAGTGAGCGTGAATGATTGGGAACTTAAGAGCCCACACTCCTGAACTTAAGAGGAGGGGGATGAGCCATGCCACATTAATCTCTCTTCTTCTATACCCAAGATAAAAGGATAGCCAAAAGTGTCCATGAAAAATCTAGGACACTACTTCAAAAATGATGAAATTTACATTGTGTTACCTATTGTTTATAAAGGCACGACGGCCTCTGTAATCTTGGATGGTGGTGTTGGTGTCACCATCATCACTAAGGCTTGTTGGGAGCAAACCTTTGGGCTAACTTCCACCACACATTCATGGTGATGGATTCTCAAAGAAGAGGGTCATTATATACAATGATCTTGGGAAGGCCTTACATGTGAGATGTAAGATTGGTTCATGATTGGGGAACCAATCACATATACAACATTACAAGCCTCTACAACTATGCCATCAAATGCCAAACCAAAGATGGAGTGGAGACTAAAAGCCATGCCTCCGATGTCAAAACCCCAAAGCTTTAGCAGGAATGGAGAACAGTGTCACAAAAGAAAAACACTTTCTAATTTTTTTTAAAGTGCCACGTGGTGACGTAGCCTTACGTGTGTGCCACATGACAACATAGGCTCACAATGCCACATTATTACCCAAAAGAATATATTTAAAAAAAAGTTCCACATGGTAGCATAGGTTCATGTACACCACATGGCAATGTAGGCTCATGTGGCCACATCATCACCCTTTTGTTTTTGCAAAAAGATATAAAAAAAGTGACACTTGGAGATGTAGGCTCACGTGTGCCACGTGGTAACGTAGGCTCTCATGGTGCCACATCATCCTCTTAAAAAATTAAAAACTGAAAAAAAGGTGCCACATGGTGACGTAGGCTCACGTATATCACATGGCACCATAGCCTCACAGTGCTATGCCATTACCAAAAAAATGAGAAATTAAAAAAGTTAATTATTAATGTGTGTGTGTGTGTAGAGAGAGAGAGTGTGTAGAGAGAGAAGAGGGTGCAAGATGGTGCACAAGAACCTCCCCAAACAAGAGAACCGACGGGAAGAGAAAGAGGGTGCAAGATGGTGCACAAGAACCTCCCCAAAGAAGAGAACCAACGGGAAGAGAACCTAAACGGGGAGAAGAGCTAGCAACACAATCGAAGTTGAATAAAGCCCAAGGCTCAGCCTTTCCCTCCATTCCCTCCACAAGGCACAAAACATGCCACAATCATGCTAATCAAATGTGGTAGAGATGTCACATCCCATGGTTTACATTGTCTAACAAGCCACCCAGCAGTCGTAGTTTACTAACATACATGACATAGTGGGTGTCCTAGATTCTTCCACTCTCATGGACAATCCAACCTCATTCACACCCACCTTATCGACCATCCTCATTATACATCAATACTCAATTCCCTATCTCAAACCATGTGTAAGAGTTATTAAAGAAAGTAGACAAATAAGTGTTGAAAACTCAACGATGCGTTGGAGTTTTCACCAGAAGGAGCTCTTATATGACCACACCTTTTGCCCAATACGTATATACATACCTACAATATATGGGCTATGCATCTAATAGACACATCAATAGGCACTAATATCTTAAGCACCTATATTAAGCCCATCTAGGTATGTTTCTGGGTGGAGAAACCATGGCAAGTGCAAGCATGGGCCCATGATACGACCCATTGGTTGGACCTTCCTCAAATCTACAGGAACCTTTCATGGCCTCTTCTTCAGTCCCACCACCTATTGATCCACATTGCCTCTATCCCTAGTGCTCGCTAATGCCAAATCCCTTGAGCCACAAAGGCCGCTCAACTCCACTGCAACTATTGGCAAAGCCAACTACCCAAGCATCAATAATCTAATGCTTAACCCCCTAAGAAAAGGGACATCACAAGAAAATATCAAGAAAGCGGTAAAGAGAGTTGAAGAAAGCACTTGGGTTTGAGAAATCTTCAAGTTGGAGGAGTAATTTCCATTTGATGGAAGACCTTTAAATAGGTTGAGGTACACCATTAGCCCATAGTTTAGCTTAATTCTCACCTAAACATGCCCGAAATCATCTACTAGTATTCATGAAGACTTTTGTGCTCTCCACATTTCCACTTGAAATAGGCACCTTCTTCCTACAAATCTACCATGCCTGGTTAAAACCTTTTGAGGTAATGCTAACACTTTATAAGTGTGATTTCGTAGTAATCTTTCATCTCCAAAGGTGCCTACTCCTCTCCCCATTTCTAAGTACCCTTTATTTTCTAATAGAGAAAAGCAGCATAAAAGGGAGAGGCATATAAAGAGAGAGAGAGAGAGAGAGAGAGAGAGAGAGAGTTTCTATGTGGGAGAGTGCATGTGAGAAGAGAGAGAGCATGTGTGTGTGTGTGTGTGTGTGTGTGAGAGAGAGAGAGAGAGAGAGAGAGAGAATTTCTATGTATAAGAAAGTGTATGTGGAGGGAGGAGAGTGTGTATCAATACATGTGCGACAGTGTGCATGTGTGTGTGTGTGTGCGTGTGTGTGTGTGTGTGAGAGAGAGAGAGAGAGAGAGAGAGAATTTCTATGTATAAGAGAGCGTATGTGGAGGGAGGAGAGTGTGTATCAATAGATGTGCGGCAGTGTGCGTGTGTGTGTGTGAGAGAGAGAGAGAGAGAGAGAGAGAGAGAGAGAGAGAGAGATCTATGTATGTGTGTGTGTGTGTGTGTGTGTGTGTGTGTGTGTGTGTGTGTGTGAGAGAGAGAGAGAGAGAGAGAGAGAATACAAAAATATAAAGATATATGATAAATAAGTATAAAAAATATATAATAACAATATGCAAACATATAATAAGTAAGGATATCAAATAAATATATATATTAGATCTATACTAATATATTATAATATAATGTTATATATATATATATAATAACACAAGTACAAATAAGATAATTAAGGATACATATATACAATAAATATATTATAATATGGATAATAATATAATATAAATGTATAATCAATAAGTAAAAATATACAAAATGAGAAATTAAGAAATATATATATATTAATATTATATTGATACTATTGCATATAAGCACATTCACACACACATAATGTGTACACACAGTCACACGTGCATGTGGAGGGTGTGTGTGTGTGTGTGTGTGTGTGTGTGTGTGTGTGAGAGAGAGAGAGAGAGAGAGAGAGAGAGAGAGAGTTTCTACATGTGAGTGTGCGAGACGAGTGTGAGAAGAGACAGTGCATGTGCACGTATATGTGTGTGAGAGGGTTGTGTCTGTGCATGTGACAAAGATAGAGAGAATGCATGTGAGAGGGACTCACATGGATATACGTCTATGCACATAGACATATGCATACATGCGCGCACATACACACATACACACAAATACACACACGCATATTAAACACACACACGTACACACAAATACACATAGGCATATATAAACACGCACACACACACACATGCACACACACACACACGTTTGCACACACATACACATATGCATAGATGGACACACACGTACGCAATCACACTTGCGTACGCACATACATATGCGCACAAGCAAAAACTTCGTGCCATAGCAACGTGCGGGTCATTCATTTGTTTTCTTTTAATTATACACATTATGGTCTGAGGAAAGGGTTGTACATGTTATGGTGTGAGGAAAGGGAAAGAGGGTTATCGATTCAAACTCATACCCACCAAGTAAAGTGCAAACACTTTTTTTTCAAATGCGAGGAGGGTACTGTAATAATATGCCATCACTTCCCACTATGGGAGTGGGCAGATTTGAAGCTTGTACCTCCCTTTCGGCTAACATAGAAGTGTAGAGAGAGAGAGAGAGAGAGAAGCTGTATAAACTCTGCTATATACCCTAGATCCGATACAAAAAAGATACAAAGAAGTGTGGGGGGAAAAGGTGGTATTTATACCACCCTAGGCTGCTGGTCGAGTCAGCCCCAGCACAGCAGATGACTAGTTGACCAAGACCAAAACAGGTCAGACAGCATGCAAATCAAGTCATCGTGGAGAAAACTGTCGGCTAGCTCTAAGGGTCCCCCCCACGACTAACAAAACTAGGAAAAAATGTGGGCAATGATAAAAAAAATGGAAAAAACACCTATCCGGGCAAGCGCACCCACAATAGAGGACCTCACTCCCTATGGTATAGATAGGAGATGACTACTAAAACCCCCTCTCAACTCCTAGATGTCGAACCAACCCCATTGAGATGGAGTGTTGATAGAGCATCACCTGAGGTAGAGACTTTGTGAAGAGGTCTGCTACATTGTCCTCCATTGAACAATATATAAGGAAGATGTCACCAGCCAAAATCTTCTCACGAACCAAGTGATATTGTATCTCTATGTGCTTGGTTCGGGCATGGAAGATCAGGTTCCAAGTAATAACTATACATCTCTGGTTTATCGCACTAGATGATCGTGGGTTCCTCTATGGAAACCCAATCTCACCAAAGTAACCTCCGCAGCCACACAACCTCGCAAGCAAGTCCGGTACTTTGCCTCTGTAGAAGATAAGGCGATAGTTGGCTGCCTCTTGCTGCTCCAAGAAATAGCACCTGAGCCAAGGGTAAATCCATAGCCTAATGTAGATCTCCTCGTGTCTAGATCTCCTCCCCAATCTGAGTCACTCCAACCTCGAAGTCTGACTCGGTCCTTCGTTCCCCCTTTAGTAACATAGAAGAGTCCAAGATCCTTCGCACCCTGCAGATATATTTATACACCAGGGCCTCTATTGTTGGTGTGCCCACCTTGTATAGGTGTTTTATCATTTTTCCTAACTCCCCGTATTTTTTTCCTATTTTTCTCCATTTTTCGATGGTGTGGATGGATGCCAGATGTTGGCAGGAGCTTCTAGTGGCTGGCCGGCTGTCCATTCAGCAGTCGTGTGGCTGGCTGATTGCCCAATCAGCAAGCGTGGAGTATTTTACTGCTCGCCGACTTGCTTTATGCAGTCGTGGAGTTTTCTACTGTTGGCCGACTGCTTCATGCAGTCGTGGAGAGCCACCAGCACTGGCCGACTGCATGCATGGGGCATATAAATAGGCCCCATGCCCCCCACCACTTTCTCATTCAGTTATTTTGCGAGATCTTGTGTATAGAGAAGAGTTTACACACCTATTTCTCTGTGTTTCTTATGCTGTCTATTTTCTGCATTCTACTTGCTCTTGTCAACCCAAGTTGTTGATTACGAGTGGTAGGCTCAGCACCATTACCTGGGAGGAGCTTGTGCCAATGGTCTTGGACCAGGAGGAATGTTTCACGAACCCTCCTCATAGCGGTGGTTCAGAGGCCTTAACTGGCCAACGGTCGAAAGGCCGGAATAACAACACAAGGGCAAAAGGGAAGGCTTCACCGAAGAAGTCTTCTGAGAAGAAGCCTGACTCGGAACGAGAGAAGCTGAAGGCCGAAAGATTCTGCAATGATTGTGGTGAGAAAGGCCACTACTAGAGGAAGTGTCCTAAGCGGACAGGGAAGAGTGCTGATTCCTCAGCCTCAGCTGCAAAGACTCCAGCATTTGTGCACTTAAAGATGATGGACTCCGACGCTTCATCATCTTCGAGCGAGGAGGCAGTTGGCTTCACCACGAAGGATACCCGGGAATGGATTCTTGACAGTGGTGCTTCCAGGCACATGACCCCAGCCCGTGACTTCTTTCTGGATCTGAAACGACAGTCAGGTCGCATCTTTATTGGCGACAACTCCACTATTCCGATACATAGTAAAGGCCGGATAGAGAGATTATTCCCGACAGCAAGGGGGGCAAGCATGCTTCCCGTGTTCTTTATGTCCCTGCTCTGGGTTTTCATCTTCTGTCAGTGCATGAAGTATGCAAGACTGGCTTTCGGGTGGAATTTGAGGAGCATTCAGTTTCTCTACGGGACCGTGAGACTGGCCAGGTTGTTTGGGAATGCGGTTGGAGAATGGTATCTACAAGCTCTCTGCACTCTCCTCGTCGTGGTTCTCAGGTCAGAGAT
This sequence comes from Cibotium barometz, assembly GCF_041138505.1. Taxonomy (NCBI): domain Eukaryota; kingdom Viridiplantae; phylum Streptophyta; class Polypodiopsida; order Cyatheales; family Cibotiaceae; genus Cibotium; species Cibotium barometz. The sequence continues at coordinate 34,578,445 of NC_141077.1, read as the reverse complement.
TTGTGGCACTTTCGTTTTGACCACTTAAATGTGGATGCATTGAGGCGAGCTTTCCGAGACCAGATGGTGGTTGGCTTGCCAAATGTTGGTAGTAGGCAAAGACGTTGCAGTTCTTGCATACGTGGTAAGCAGCACAGGGAATCCTTTCCGAGTAGGCTTCCAGGCGGGCTTCGAAACCATTGGAGTTGATTCACACTGACTTGTGTGGACCTCAGCAGACACCATCTTTGGGAGGATCTCTCTACTTTATGCTGCTTGTTGATGATTGTACCAAATTCACGTGGGTCTACTTTCTTTCCCAGAAGGACCAAGCTTTTGCTCGGTTCAAGGATTGGCACGTGATGGTGGAGAAAGAGTCTGGATTTCAGGTCAAGACTCTCAGGGCTGATAAAGGAGGTGAATTCTCCTCGACTGTATTTCTCAGATTTTGTGCAGATCATGGCATCAAAAGGGAACTGGCCAATACAGGATCGCCTTCGGAGAATGGAGTTGTCGAACGCAAGAACAGGATTGTGGTGGAGATGGCGAGGACCATGTTGGAGCATCGTGATCTTCCTCGTCCACTTTGGGGAGAGGCTGTGGCAACGACTATCCATACCCTCAACCGATCTCCGACGACTTTAGTACCCCATATGACTCCATTTGAGGCATACTTTGGTAGGAAACCCGATGTCTCGCACTTCCGTGTCTTTGGGAGTGACGCGTATGTACATATTCCGAAGAGGCAGAGGGGGAAGCTTGACTCCAAGTCCCACAAGCTTGTATTTGTGGGGTATAATTCTCTTTCCAAGGGATACAGATTGTATGATCCAGACAGGAACGAGATCGTTGTCGGCCGGGATGTGGTCTTTAACGAGCATGTTCTAGTATCCACTGTCGAGGAGTCGCCACTTCTTGGAGATCCAGAGGAGTCTGATGATGATTCCCAGACCATCATTCCAGTTGATCAACCTCAATCAGTACTACAGGAGGTTGAGCCCGCAGCTGGAGTAGAGCCCCCACGACCATAGGAGGCTCCATGATCTGTTCGAGTACCTAGGTGGTTGTTAGACACCCTTCGGGAGTCAGGTGTCACGGAGTTACCCTCCGAGTGGACCACAGAGGACGGCCCTCGAAGATCACACAGAGTCTGAGATAAAAGCAATACATCAGAGCTTCTTCAGGTGAACTATGCTTTGATGTTTCGTATTATGCGGGACAAGGCGCCCACTGTCGTAAAGGAAGCCCTTTCACAGGATACTTGGAGGAAAGCCATGCAGGTGGAACTTGATGCCATCGAGAAGAACAACACTTGGGAGTTGGTTCCAAGGCCGTCGAAGCGGTCAGTCTCATTGGTATCAAATGGGTCTTTAAGACCAAATATGCGTCTGATGGGTCGGTGGACAAACACAAAGCCAGACTTGTGGCTAAAGGTTATGCTCAACGGGCCAGGCATCGACTACAAGGATGCCTTTGCACCGACAGCACGGATGTCCACGATTCGGACCGTTCTTGCCCTTGCTTCTTTTCAGAGGTGGCCCGTGTATCAAATGGATGCGTTCCTTAATGGTGACCTGCAGGAGGAGATGTATGTTGAGCAGCCTCCAGGCTTTATTGTTCCAAGATCTGAAGGGATGGTTTACAGGTTACGTAAGGCCTTGTATGGTCTTAAGCAGGCTCCGAGCCAGATGTTGGCAAGAGCTTCTGGTGGCTGGCCGACTGCCCAATCAGCAAGCGTGGAGTATTTTACTGCTGGCCGACTTACTTTATGCAGTCGTGGAGTTTTCTACTACTGGCCGACTGCTTCATGCAGTCGTGGAGAGCCACCAGCACTAGCCGACTGCATGCATGGGGCATATAAATAGGCCCCATGCCCTCCACCACTTTCTCATTCAGTTATTTGCGGGATCTTGTGTATAGAGAAGAGTTTACACACCTATTTCTATGTGTTTCTTGTGCTATCTATTTTCTGCATTCTACTTGCTCTTGTCAACCCAAGTTTGGTTATCATTTCTGCTGCATATTCTAACAATGAAATCTTGCATCCCAATGAGTCTTCAAAGGTGCCTGCATGAATGAGCTCAACAGCCCCACTAGAAAACTCAAGTTAAATCTGGTGTTCAGAACCAAATCAATGAACCAGCAAGCTTCTGATACAAGGAGGCATCGGCCTGCTCACAAGGATCATTAACTGTAAGTTTGGTATTCGGGTCCATCGGTGAAGAAATAGGCTTGCAGTTCTCCAACCCAAAGGCCTCCAGCAACTCATGAACATACCGCTGCTGCTGAGAAACAAAGAAACCCCCCTGGGTCTGCCAAATCTCCAATCCCAAAAAGAAATGGAGTAAGTCTAAATCCGTCATCTCAAACTCCTTTGACAAGGCAACCTTCATCATAGCTATGTGCTCCTCATGATCACCAGTGAGAATAAGATCATCCACATAAAGGATAATCAAGGTGATCATACCGCGTTCTCGAAAGAGATACAAGTTTGGATTTGCAACTGATCTTTGGAAACCCTTTCTAAGAAAGAAAGAATCAATCTTCTGATTCCAAGCCTTGGGAGCCTGTTTAAGACCATACAAGGCCTTCCATAACCTGTAAACCATCCCCTTTCATCTTGAAACCTCAAAGCCTAGAGGTTGCTCACCATACACCTTCTCCTGCAAATCATCATTAAGGAACACAGATTTTACATCCATCTGATATGCCAGCCACCGCTGAGAACAGGTAAGGGAAATAACTATCCGAATCATAGTCGATGCCAGGATGCTAAGCATAGCCCTTAGCCACAAGTCTAGCCTTGTGCTTGTCCACCAACCCATCAAATGTATACTTAGTCTTATAGACCCACTTGACACCAATGACTGACCGTTTTGATGGTCGCGGAACCAACTCCGAAGTGTTATGCTTCTCAATGGCTTCAAGTTCCACTTGCATGGCTTTCCTCCAAGTCTCTTGGGAAAGAGCTTCCTTAACGGAAGTGGGCTCTTTGTCCTGAATCATACGAGACATCAAAGCATAGTTCACTTGTAACAGCTCCTCTGATTGACTTTTATCACAAACTATGTGCGAACTTTGAGGTCCATCCTATGTGGTCCACTTGGAGAGATACTCCGTAACACCTGACTCCCGAATGGTGTCCAACAACCACTTTGGTACTTGAATAGAATGCAAAGCCTCCTGCTGGGGCCCATCTCTAACCTCGGGCTCAACCTCTACAACTAATTGAGGCTGGCTAGCTAGAACAATAGCCTGGGCATCATCCTCATACTCATCTGGTTCTCCAAGAACTGGTGGCTCATCAGCAGTGGAAGCTGGAACATGCTCATCAAAGACAACATCCCTGCTAAAAACAACCTCATTCCGCTCTAGGTCATACAACTTGTAGCCTTTGGAAAGAGAGTTATATCCCACAAATACAAGCTTCGAGTCAAGCTTCCCCCTCTTCTTCTTTGGAATGTGAACATAGGCATCACTCCCAAAAATACGAAAAATGGGAGACATCTAGTTTCCTACCAAAATAAGTCTCATATGGAGTCATCTTAGGTATTGAAGTCATCAAAGATCGGTTAAGGGTATGGACAGACGTAGCCACAGCCTCTCCCCAAAGTGGACGAGGAAGATCACGATGCTCCAGCATCGTCCTCACCATCACCACGATAGTCCGGTTCTTATGTTCATCTACTCCATTCTCTGAAGGCGATCTTGTACTGGCCAACTCCCGCTTGATGCCATGCTCCGCACAAAACCACACAAGAGCATTAGAAGAAAACTCCCATCCTTTGTCAGCCGAAAGAGTCTTCACTTGCAATCCAGACTCCTTCTCCACCATAACATGCACTCCTTCAAAAACCAAGCAAAGGCTTAGTCCTTCTAAGAAAGAAAATAAACCCATATAAATCTACTACAATCATCCACAAGCAACATGAAGTACAAGGAACCTTCCAAATATGGGGTTTGCATATGTCCACACAAGTCATTGTGTACCAACTCCAAAGTATTCGAAGCCCACCTAGTAGCCTGCTTCGGAAAAGACTCCGTGTACTGCTTACCACGAATGCAAGAACTACATTGTCCTTGCCTGCTGCCAACATCTAGCAAACCATCCACCATCTGGTCCCGGAAAGCCCGCCTTAGTGCATCCACATTCAAGTGGCCAAAACATAAATGCCACAAATCACCAAGCTGAGTACCTGTCAAAGAAGAGAGTGCTGAGTACCTACCAAAGAAGAGAGTGCTGAGAGTTTGTAGATCACATTCTCCACTCCTCCTTCCCAAACAACCTGGCATGTTGCTTTGTCCTTGTCCTTGTCCTGGAGAGCAACAAAATGCTCATCAAACTCCATCCGTATGCCACCCTTGCAAACCTCATGCACTAACAAAAGATAAAAACCGAGGAATGGGACATAAAGAACTTGGGAGGAATTCTTCCCCCCTTTGCCATCGGGAATAATCTCCAACATACCCTCATTGTGAATCGGGATAGTGGATTTGTCACCAATGAAGATGTAAATTGTCTACCGTCAAAAATCTTGTAATAACTCTCGGAAAGGACTCATGTGCCTGGAAGCACCACTATTGAGAATCCACTCCTGAGTATCCCTAGCGGTGAGACCAACTGCCTCTGTGCTCAAAGAAGATGAAGCATTTGTGTTCATAATCTCCAAGTGCACGAAAGCTCGAGTCTTTGAAGTTGCAATTGAAGAATCAACAATTTTCTCAGTACTCCGCTAAGGAGACTTCCTCCAAAAGTGACCCTTCTGGCCACAATGGTTACAGGTCCGTCCGGCCTTCAAAGCATCACGCATTGAGTCAGGCTTCTTCTCTGAAGACTTCGTCGGTGAAGACTTTCCTTCGCCCTTGTTGTTATTGTTGTTGCGGCCTTTCGACCGTTGGCCAATCAGAGCCTCAGAACCTCTGCCCTATGGAGGGTTCGTAAACCGCTCTTCCTGATCCAAAACCATTGGCACAAGCTCCTCCCACATGATGGTGCTGAGCCTCCCACTGGTGATCAAAGAAGAATAGAAAGTTGAATACTAAGGAGTGAGATGAGACAGCAAAGTGATGGCCATATCCTCTGAAGATATCTCCTTCCTAGCATGAAGAACCTCCTGCTCTGAAGAGCCTCGAGTTTATTGATGTGCTCCCTCATCATCAAAGACTTTGCAGGATTCATCACTCGCATCTGCACTTCCAAGGAAATCCACTTCATAGGTGATTCCCTGTTATACAAAGAAGCCAAGTGCTGCCAAATCCCTTGAGCCAACGTCATGTGTTTGATGTGATTGATCACTTGGGATGTGCAATTAAGGAAGATGAAAGAACACACACGGGCATTGACACGATCGCACAACTGTGCTTGAGCCTCCCGCTCTTTTCTAGTAGAAGGTAAAATCTCACCCTCCTGCAACTCTAGCCGTGGAACTCCAACCACAATGAAATCAGCCAAATCATAAGACTCTAAGAAAGACACCATCATTACTTTCCATATGCCATGATTGATCCCGTCCAACTGTTGGTCCACCGGGAATGTCGGGAGGGTGGGGATCTTCACATGCTTCTCAGCCATTTGAAGCAAATCTGCCATCTCAAGGATTCACGAGGTCTTGTGAAGGGAGGGTGGGTGGAAAAAAAATGAAGAAGAGGCTGCAAACACTATGCAAGGTGGCTGTCTAGCAATGATGGCCACCTTCTACCTGTTTCTCCAAGTCTCGAACAGCCAAAAAATTCTCCAATCAGCACCATAAAACAACACACCCTCAAGCTCTCACTGTCTCCAAGCTTCAAGCCACCTCGGACTTTGATACCATGTCGAAATGCCCAACGGAAATGAGACAACTGCTGTGAGAGAGAAAACGCAGAAGTGTAGAGAGAGAGAAGCTGTATAAACTCTGCTATATACACTAGATACAGTACAAAAAGATACAAATAAGTGTGGGGAGCAAGGGTGGTATTTATACCACCCCGGGCTGCTGGTCAGCCAGCCAAAAACAGGCCAACAACCCTATGAGAGCCCACGACTGGCAAAACCTCCAATTGGCCACAGCAGCAGATGACCAGTCAGCCAAGACCAAAACAGGTCAGGCAGCATGCAGATCAAGTCGGCCTAGAGAAAAACAGTTGGCCAGCTCTGAGGGTCCCCCCCCACGACTAGCAAAACTGGGGAAAAATGTGGACAATGAGGAAAAATTGAAAAAACACGTATCTGGGCGAGCACACCCACAACAAAGGCCCTCACTCCCTATAGTACAGACAGGAGATGACTGCCAATAGAGAACAATTATAAATACACACCCACAACAAAGGCCCTCACTCCCTATAGTACAGACAGGAGATGACTGCCAATAGAGAACAATTATAAATACACATACATATGTTAAATATGTATATACGTATAATATATCTATCTATACTGTTGAGGTAGGGAAAAAGGGGGAGGGATGGACCCATGTGTTGGGACACATGAGAGAGAGAGAGAGAGAGAGAGTAAAGGCCACACATTGAACAAGGGGAGAGAGAGAGAGGAATACATGGAGGGAGAGAGGAGGAATAGGGGAACTAAGAGAGGAGTGCAGAGATATGTTGAGAGAAGAAAATTTAAATAAATAATATAGTATAAAAATATAAAGATATATAATAAATAAATATAAAATATATATAATAAAAATATGTACACATATAATAAGGATATCAAATAAATATATATATTATATCTATACTAATATATTATAATATAATGTTTTATATATATATATATATATATATATATATATATATATAATAACACATAAGTACAAATCAAAAAATTAAAGATACATATATACAAAAAATATATTATAAATATGATACTTTAATATAGATATACATAATAATATAATATAAATATATAATCAATAAATAAAAATATATAAAATGAGAAAATTAAGAAATATATATATAATAATATTATAGTAATACTATTGTATATAAGCACATTCACACACACATAATACATACACAGTCACACGTGCACGTGGATGGTGTGTGTGTGTGTGTGTGTGTGAGAGAGAGAGAGATGTTGAAATTTGAGCATAATGATGAGCTATGGTGGATCAAACACTAGAATCAACATCATTAACAAAGTGATTAGCAAATGATTAAAACGTAATTAGTGAATAATTAGCAAATAGATTAATGTAGGCATGGATACTCAAAAACCAACAAATTCTCATTAGGGCTATGCCTCAATTTATAGAGTTTACATCAAGCATCAAATCCCATTGATTTCTCCATGATTAACTTCCAGAATATCTCCACCTTTTGCCTGATTCTCTCCACCTCTTCTCTTTTCCCTGATTATCTCCCAGAATATCTCCACACTCCTAAATTCCCTCATGCTACCCATTATTCTCTCCCAGTAGATTCTTCTAACCTTTTCACAAGTTCTTTCACAATTACATCTCCTCTTTTACAGCCTCTATCCAAGAGCTTGTTCCCACACACACCCTATTCACTTGTATATTTCAACACCTCCCCTCAAGTGAATAATCCTAGCACACCTAGACCCTATACCAAGTTTGCCTCCCCTTACTTGGTAGTCCGCGATCAGTGTCTACTCCTCCCCTCAAGTTATCTCAGCACACCTGGACCCTGTATCAAGTTTCTCTCTTACTTGACAGTCCGTGACCAGTGCCTCAAGTCCCTAAACTCCATAGTCCTTGACACTCTCTCTCTATATGTGTCCAAGGCTACTATAAGTGCCTACGACCTTGACTAAAGTGCTCACACATACATCTACCACGTGGCCTACATCATCGGTGGCTCAGAGGTGGTTTTACTTTATTGGGACAGGTTACATTGGGTTGTGGGCTCTCTCTCTCTCTCTCTCTCTCTCTCTCAGAGATTTTCACATGGCTCCTCACTCTTTGGAGCCTCACATCTTCTCTTGTCTTCAGTCTTCTTGTCGTGGCAGCTTCTCTCCACGCGTCCGTCTCTTCTTTCAGTCTTCTTGGGACAGCTTCTCTTCTCGTGGTGGCAGCTTCTCTTCTTGTGGCAGCTTCTCTTCTCGTGTCCATGTCTTCTTTCAGCTTTTCTTCTTGGTGTGGATCCTCTTCTTGGAAAGAGATATTCTTCTTCTTTCATGGCTGGGGCCATGAGCTTGTCCGTCAGGTCATTTTGCTCTATGTGAGCAACATGTTTCAATGTTTTGCTGACAATTCCTTTGGGCTTTTTATGTTTATTTTGTATCATTATGCAATGCAAACCCAAATTTATGCGGGAGGTCTTACCTCTTGCCTTATTCTGGACAAGGACAGTGTCTGTTCCCATTTTTACACTGATAAAATGTGCCCAATACATAATGCGTATAGCATTCATTCTCATGCACATTCCAAATGCAACTCTGGCTGTGAATAATCTTGAATTTGAGTGAGATTTACAGGCATTAACCAAGGGTTAAATGCAAAATGATGATTTTCACAATTTTATCAGCACAATTTTACTAGAAATTACATTAAATTAAGGATAACCAATTTGTACGGGATAGTTGGAGTATCAAACCAACTCCGATTTGAAATTTGAAGCTTTAGGGATCTGTATCAGATACCTAATGGTTAATTTGAACCCTCAATTGTACCAAAATACAGTGATTAGCACTGATTAATCACTGATTAGCAAATTAATGCCCTGTTTTGTGTGCAGAAAACAGAGTATGCGGGGAGCTCAGATCTAGTGCCTTCCACTTCAAATGAGCTCAAATGCTTTCAAAGGCATCAATAGCAATGAGTCTAGTAGAGGATTAAGCCAAGAAACACAAGATTTGACCAAATATTGAAAGCTTAATCTCTGTTTTACCAAAGTCACCTGCAGATTTGATGAAGAGCTTGGATCTCACTGTAGACTTGATGAAACTCAATTCTGACTTCACCAGCTTGTAGAGCATGCTTGATTACCCCTTGGGCTAAGAGGAATTAGAAACCTTTGGTCTGTGGAAGTAGAAATCACCAGTTCATCTTAGAAAAACGTAGCCTGCAAATCGAGCTCCCGTCGACGTTCTGCGCTGAATTAGCCCACAAGATTTGAGATGTGTGTAGCCCTATGAGTCTACTATGAGTACCTAAGAGGGCTTAGCCTAATGTTATGTGTGCAAGGAGAATGGAGTCCTCCACTGGCTGGGGGTGAAGGGGAGAAGTGAAAGCTTACTAAAAAATTGATTTTTTTTGCTAATTATCTACTAATTCTTATTAATTAACTAATGGGCTCATAAATATGATTGATTCTAGGCATGGCTCTGATACCATGTTGAAATTTGAGCATAATGATGAGCTATGGTGGATCAAACACTAGAATCAACATCATTAACAAAGTGATTAGCAAATGATTAAGACGTAATTAGTGAATAATTAGCAAATAGATTAATGTAGGCATGGATACTCAAAAACCAGCAAATTCTCATTAGGGCTATGCCTCAATTTATAGAGTTTACATCAAGCATCAAATCCCATTGATTTCTCCATGATTAACTTCCAGAATATCTCCACCTTTTGCCTGATTCTCTCCACCTCTTCTCTTTTCCCTGATTATCTCCCAGAATATCTCCACACTCCTAAATTCCCTCATGCTACCCATTATTCTCTCCCAGTAGATTCTTCTAACCTTTTCACAAGTTCTTTCACAATTACATCTCCTCTTTTACAGCCTCTATCCAAGAGCTTGTTCCCACACACACCCTATTCACTTGTATATTTCAACGAGAGAGAGAGAGAGAGAGAGAGAGAGAGTTTCTACATGAGTGTATGCGAGATGGATGTGAGAAGAGAGAGAGTACATGCACACGTGTTTGAGAGGGTTGTGTCTATGCAAGTGACAAAGATAGAGAGAGAATGCATGTGAGAGAGACACACAGATATACGCCTATGTGAGAGAGTCACACATAGACATGCACACATACACATGCATACATATACACAAGCGTACACACATACACACGCGCATGCGCGTACACACACTCACACACATCTGCACACACATACACATACATAGATGCATACACACGTACGCAATCACACATATGCATACAAGCAAAAATTTCATGCCGTAGCAATGCGCAGGTCATTTACTTGTTTTCTTTTAATTATACACCTTATGGTCTGAGGAAAGGTCGTCGGCGCCCGCCTAGTAAAGCGTGCACACTTTTTTTCAAATGCGAGGGGGGTACTGTAATGACATGCCATCACTTTCCACTATGGGAGTGGGCAGATTCCAAGCCTGCACCTCGCTTTTGGAATAAGTCACAAGAGGCAAGTTTGAACACTTCCCTACTCCTTGTTGAGAACAATAGTGATCTAGCAGCTGTTTCTCCCTGGTTGATGGCTACAAACCCTCTCTTGCTCATCTTCTGCTGCTCTTCAGTCCGACCAAACCAGGAGAACTTCCTTGATCACTTACATGCTCAGCTCAGCAACAGTCGAGATATATTTCTGCATAGTAGGAATCAGTTCAGCAAGGAAATTGCATTTCTTCTGTCACTACCACCCCACTGACAACCCGGGGACTAGCTTCATGCATAGCAATAGCCTGCAGAAATTGTAATCATTGCACAGTTGACGTTTGATGTATGTGTCGGTGGACTCTTGCCCAAGTGGTTAGATAATAAGCCACCCTATCCATCAAGAGAGGGTGGGTCATTGCAGGGGGCATCAAAACCGTACAAACAGCATGCCTTGATTTTCAGGAAAATGTACAAACATAGCCTGCAGAAAGGATTCCAAGGAGTGCTGACATTTTGCAGCACGAAAAAAGAGGACGTCACTATAATACATTCTTCCCGCTGACATGTTGCTGCAGGAAACCGTACAAAGTCACTCACACCTCTGCTGTCTCCATCAACTCCCCACAACCATGATGGTTGGGAAAGGCCATGGGTTACCTTTCCATAGGAAATGAGTCTCTGGCTGGCGCTAGCTTCCGATTTTGCTCTAGGGAACTAGTCCGATACCTCTTTGGGGAAAACATATCAATGTATGTAATGGTCACGATTCCAGATTGAATCGGGAAGGCAGACGGCCTTTAAGCATCCTGGTTCATGTGATCACAATATTACATGCAGTGCTGTGAGTGGTTAGATGGAGTGCATCCATTATATAATATCCCTCCCTGCAATGCAAAGGTTGAAAGTGCTTCTCATCGATATCGCAATTGCATGTTCAAAACATGTCGCCACAGGAACACAAGCCATCTTTAAAATGATGGACGCAAGTGTCATCTCGAAGAATGATCTCCCTTCTCTCAATCTTGCTTAATAACTTACTTGCATTATGACAGTCATTGCACATCCTTAAATTTTTTGTGATACGGAGTGTCTCTCCCTGTGCAGTGTTGAGAATGCCAAAAGCAATGGCTAATTTCTCTGCATGTTCACACAATGTTGCTTCCTTCTTATCATCTGAAACATGTCTCAAGACCAGATCCACATTTGGTACATGTCTTTCCTCCTTCAACCATGAGCCAAAATTCTTCAAGAAAGCAGAAATTTCTTCGCTTTGATTGCTCCCCACCGTGAACTCATGCACTGTCTTGTTCACCTCTATCACTGCAGTTGCAGGTTTCTTCTTTGCCCCTGCATGTTTCCTAAGCTCCTCTACTTTGAAAGCATCACCCCACCTGTCACTACTTGCATAGATATCTGCCATCAGCACATACCATGCCGCAACTTCCGGGTTCATCAGGACAAGCTGCTGAAAGCATCTCAGTCCTGCTTCTGCTTCGACGTAGGTCTTGCAGGCACTGAACAAAGCTACCCAGGTGTCTTCATGTGGATGGCACAACATTTCAAGAAACCTTTCTGCTTCATACAGAAGCCCTGATCTACAAAGAAGATCAACCATACACGTGTAGTGTTCTGTCGATGGTGTGATGCCGTATTTCTCTCTCATTACCTTAAAATACTCCTGACCCTCGGAAACCAAACTGGAATGACTACATGCACTAATAAGGCATGAGAAGGTAATAGCATCCGGCTTTGTGCCCTCATGTTGCATGTCTTTAAAACACTTTACGGCCATTTTACCCTCATGGTTTATGCCATATGCTTTTATCATTAGGCTCCAAGCCACAACATCTCGCACCAAAATCTTGTCAAAGACATCCCGTGCCTCTAAAAGTAGGCCACATTTGCCATACATGCTGATCAAACTGTTGCTAATAGAAGAATCTTTTACAAAACCTTTTTGTGCAATCTCTGTGTGTATCCCTCGGCCCTTGTCTATGGCTCCTATGGTGCCACAAGCTTTCAACATGCAAGTGAAAGTGACAGCATCTGCAGAGACCTGCTCCAACTGCATCTGTTCAAGACATTTCAGTGCTTCCTGGCCAGGTCCGTGTTCAGCAAATCCTGCAATAAGCAAATTCCATGACACCACATCATGAACTTGAAGCTTATCAAACACTTCTTGTGCCTTTGAGAGCAAGCCACATTTACTGTAAAATCCAACCAAACTGGTGCCAACTTGAAGATCTCTTTCGTACCCCCTATCTTCAACCTCCTTATGTGTTTCTTGACCCTTTTCTATGGCTCCTATGCTACCACAAGCCTTCAAGATGCAAGCATAGGTGACAGCATCAGCAGCAATAGTTTCTAGTTGCATCTGATTGAAACATCTCAATGCTTCTTGACCAGGTCCATTTTCAGCATATCCTGCAATAACTGCGTTGTAGGACACAACATCTCGAGCAGGCAGCTTATCAAAGACTTCCTGTGCTTGTAAAACTGAATTGCACTTGGCATATGTACAAACTAACGTGTTGCCAATCAAAAGTTCTCTTTCGAATCCTTTTTTTGCTATCTCCATGTGTATTTCTTGGGCCTTTCCAATGTCACCGATGCTGCTACAAGCTTTCATGCTGCAAGCAAAAGTGACAGCGTTAGGAGAGACACCCTCCAGTTGCATCTCACGAAAGTAGTAAAAGGCTTCCTGAGCAGGTCCATGGTCGGCATATCCTGCAATTAGTGCAGTCCATGATACAACATCACGGGTGGGAAGCCTGTCAAAAATATCCTGTGTCTCTAAAACCAAGCCACATTTGGCATACATGCTGATCAGAGTTTTCCCAATAGAGTGGTATATTTCATAACCTTTCTTTGCAATGTCCATGTGCATTTCTTGGCCCTTCTCTAGGGCACCTATGATGCTGCAAGCTTTCACCATACAAGTATACGTGACAGCATCTAAAGGGATACCATCCACCTCCATGGTTTGCAAGCAATTCAGCACTTCCTGGCCAAGTCCACGTTCCACATATCCTGCCATTAGTGCATTCCATGACACAGTGTCTCGAACTGGCAGCTTATCAAAGACTTCCTGTGCCTGTGAAAGAGAACCACAATTGACATACATGCCGACCAAAGTGTTGCCGACATAAAGAACTCTTTCAAATCCCATTTGCATGATCTTGTCATGAAATTCTTGGCCTTTTTGTAAATCCTTCAGCATGGCACAAGCTTTTAGTAGTGCTACAAGTGTGTAGGTGCTAGGGAGTAGACTACTCCCTTGGATTTTCTCAAACAAGGTAAGGGCTTGCTGTGGTTGTTCACATTGTGTATATGCCGAGAGTAGAGAAGTCAGTGAGTGCTCATTCGGAGAAGCCAACCTGTTAAAAACCCGGTGGGCATCAGATACAGTTCCACAATCTGCAAACATAGTTACTATGTAGTTGCCAAGGAATCCATGAGCTTCCAACCCTTTTCCACATATACAAACATAGGTGCGTCTGCTGTATTCTAGGTTTTCTGGCTTCCTGCATTGCTGCACGATGCAGATGAAGATCTCCATACATGGGAGCTCAGGCATGTGACCCAACGTACCAAGAGCCTCCTCAATGCTCATCATCTCCCAGTCATGGCCTAATGGTACTTGTTGATTTTGAATGTGAAGTTTAAAGGGGGCATAGACAGACTGCGCAAGCTCTTCATCCAAGCTATGGGTCAAACAATTCTGTTCTTGCTCCCAAATGGCCGCCTTCTTCTCCTCCACCCAACCTGAACTGGACAAATTCTCCATCCACAGAGACTCCTTGGTAGTATGCACGTACACGCGCTCTGGAGATAGCATTTTCTCTCCATCTACAATCAGAACAACAGAGTAACATAGTGAAGAGGGTTGCTTTGGAGTGGGATTCTTAAGAATAGAAGGAAGAGGAGTAAAGCATACCTGAGATTTGGGGGTCCTGAAGCTTTTGCCCTTGCAGGGGGAGCTGCGATGAAATTGCAAGTGGAGCAGTGACGATGGCGAGGCTGCATAATGGAGGCTTTACCTGAGGAGGCGAACATTGCAGCATCCTTCCACCCGCGAAATATTCCCATGGTCACATGGTCCATACATCATATGTGAAACCATCCTAAGTGCAACTTTCTCTCTCTCTCTCTCTCTCTCTCTCTCTCACTAGCCAATCATATGTAGATTGGCTACTGTAATTGCCCTTGGGATGACATGAACCCACCTGGGTTCAAGTCTCTCCGTCGATTGGTCTCTTTAGATCAAAAAAGTCGACGTTAAGCGGTCTCGTCTCAAGTGAGTGTGTGTGTAAAAGAGGACAATTCGCACTACCTTTCTATCACCCAAGTGTGATAGATTGGCTAGTGTAATTGTCCTTGGGATGACATGAACCCACCTGGGTTCAAGTCTCTCCATCGATTGGTCTCTTTAGATCAAAAAAGTCGACGTTAAGTGGTCTCATCTCGTCTCTCTCTCTCTCTCTCTCTCTCACACACACACACATTTTTAAAGTGCTCGGTTTGGTGGTAGGAAGAGATCATCCACGGGAGAGAGAGAGAGAGAGAGAGAGAGAGCCTGACAAGGTGTGCTCAATTTGGTTATAGGAAGAGATCATGCCCCTATTCTTAGAGTACCACCAGTTTGGCCCCTTGCTTCTAGATTTACTCAATACAAGTTTGAAAGATTGGAGATATTTCGATCAAAGGTGCATTTGAACTACTCTTTTAATGTGGACGCTGCTTGGAATACATGTGAATGTCCACAAGTAAGGCACTAGATAGACACCTGTTATTTGAACTTGAGATTGCATAGTTTGAACTTTGATTGTTAGCTGGTCTATTTGTGGATTGGGGTCTTCCATTTGCTACTAGCTTCTTCTTGCATTCTCCTTCCCAATGGCCTAGAATGCCATAATAGTTGCATATTCGTTGTCCATAGCTTCTTCCTCTTTGGTATTATGGTTTGCCATGAGTTTGTAGATTCACTTGGTGAGTTTGAATCTTCATGTGAACTCTTAGGTTTGTAGTTGTGGTATTGTCCACTTCCTCTTCCACTTCTACCTCTAAAGTTGGATCTTCCTCTTCCTTTGTAGACTGTAAGTGATGATTCTTGTTGCTTGAGTTGGGTGTGTCTTCCAATGACCCCTCTTCTTCTTAAAGTAGAAGGGACGTAAGGTCTTCAAGTGAAGGAAACATTTCCCTCATAGCAATAGAAGGGATGTAAGGTCTGAAAAAGAAGGAAACTTTTCTCTCATAGCAATAGAGGTAACAAAGTGCTTGTACTCCTTCTTGACTCCCTTGAGGATTGCTTGTGTCATCTCTTCATCTTTGACTGTTTCACCCATTGCTACAAGCTCATCTTGGATGTTCCTGAGCTTTAGTAGATAATCATGTACACTTTCATTTGAATTCTTTGGAGTGTCAGTAAGCGTAGCCCTTAAACGCATAGTTGTAATGGTACTTTTATCTTCAAACATATTTGCCAAGATGTCCCATGCTTCCTTTACACTTGCAGCACTTCTAATCTATCCAACCATGTTGTCATTGACATTAATGTTGATGAAGCCTTGAGCTTGAGTTGCTCTTCTATCCCAATCATTCCTTTGTTCTCCACCATGGGTTGGTCTTGCTTCTTTACCTATCACAATCTTCTAGATCTTCTTAATCATTAGTAGAGTCTGCACTGTAAACTTCCATGCAGTGTAGTTGTTATTAGCCCTTGCTGGAGATCTCTTAGTTGTTTGACACCAGCCACTCCATCATTTTTACCTCTTAATCATTAGTAGAGTTTGCATTGTAAACTTCTCTACTCTCTTCTTCTTACCTATCACTTACCTTGCTTGATTTGAACTCTGGTGTTCTTGTCTACGCATGTGTGAGAGTGTGTATGAGTAGGATATTGATCTGCAACAAGAAGGGTCCAGATTCTCTTATGTGCAGCAGCAATGTGGAGGGCTCTCTCGTGCTTCTGTGGGCATTTTTTTTATTTTTGTGGCCATGGAGAGAGCTATGGAAAGCTTGAGTCATTGAGAGCTTGAGGCCTTGAAGGCCTTCACAAAATTTCAAAAAATGCCCTGCACCGCCGCGGTTTTTGCCCACAGGGCGGTTTTTTTAGTTTTCTGGCCATGGAGAGAGGCATGGAAAGCTTGAGTCATTGAGAGCTTGAGGGCTTTGAGACATCAATAGTATTATCTTTCTGATTAGAGGAAGAATGAAGGCAATCCAACAAGCTGAACTTTTGGAATCCACCAGTCGCAATCTGCCGATTCAAAACAGTAGGTCGGAATTTGCAGTTCAGAATCCGCAAGTCAGAATACAACTGCAAATTTCGACGAGCACCGGCGTAGCCTGCCCACACGGCATTTTTTTTTATTTTGTAAAGGCCTTCAAGGCCTCAAGCTCTAAATGACTTAAGCTTTCCATAGCTCTCTCCATGACCACAAAAGGTTTTAAAAATGCCCTGTGGGCCAGGCCGCGAGGCCGCAACCTATCCACAGGGCATTTTTTTAAATATTTTTGTGGCCATGGAGAGAGCCATGGAGAGCTTGAAAACCCTAAAAGGAAGAAGAGATGCAAAGACAAAAGGAAATAGAGAGGGCCCTCACGTGGAAACCAGCCTCCTCGGTGGCATTGAAGCTCCAAACCACAAAGAAGAAAGGACACTGATGAGGAAAGGAAGAAGAAAGATCTCCAGACCAATTGATTATCCTAGTTAAAAAGAAAAGAATCAATAAGATAAGTTTAAGCTTTTTGTTGTTATTTTTTTGAAATTCGTACTTGTTAGTTGAGATTCATAAATCTTTTGAACATTTCTGTTTATTGAGTTATGTGCAAATCTGACGTTATGAAAGAGAATATTAAGGAATGTAGGTGCATTTAATGCTATTTAAAGCATGATAACTATAAGGATACGGTTTTCGTGGTTGTGCTTTAAGATTTGCTTTAAGAAAATCTAATTTTGACATAGATATAAATAACTATGAAAAATCACACTTAAATTCAACATATATAATTTCGACATAAATACACAATTATTACTATTAAGTGAAATTACTATGAAAATTACTTTCATCACATTTTTGTCATTTTTGATAATTATTACAATGAAATACAATTACTATTATTACAATGAAATACAATAATTACTATTATTATAATGAAATACAATAATTACTATTATTACAATGCAACTCTCAATGACTCAAGCTTTCCATGGCTCTCTGGCCACAAAAATTTTAAAAACTGCCCTCTCGGCAGGCCGCAGCGCTGCCCACAGGATATTTTTTTTTATTTTGTGAAGGCCTTCAAGGCCTTAAGCTTTCAATAGCTCTCTCCATGGGTGGCCACAAAAATTTAAAAAAACGCCCTATGGACAGGCTACAACCTGCCCATAGGGCTTTTTTTAAAAAAATTTGTAAAGGCCTTCAAAGCCCTCATGCTCTCAATGACTCAATCTCTCCATAGCTCTCTCCATGGCAACAAATGTTTTTTAAAAAACGCCCTCTGTGTAGACTATGGCCTGCCCTTAGGGAGTTTTTTAAAATTTTCTGAAGGCCTTCAAAGCCCTCAAGCTCTCAATGACTCAAGCTCCCCATGGCCACAAAAATTTGCCCACATGGAGTTTTTTTAAATTTTGTGAAGGCTCTCAAAGCCATCAAGCTCTCAATGACAAGCTCTTCATGGCCACAAAATTATTAAAAAACGCCTTGTGGGTAGACTGCGCAGGCCGGCACAGCCTGCCCACAAGGCGTTTTTTTTAATTTTGTGAAGGCTCTCAAAGCCATCAAGCTCTCAATGACTCAAGCTCTCCATTGCTCTCTCCATGGCCACCAAAATTAAGAAAAATGTCCTATGGGCAGGCCGCGCCGGCTTAGCCTGCCCACAGGGCATTTTTAAAAAAAATTTGTGAAGGCCTTCAAAGCCCTAAAGCTTTCAATGACTCAAGCTCTCCATGGCCACAAAAATATTTAAAAAAACACCATGTGGGTAGGCCACGTCGGCGCGGTCTACCCACAAGGAGTTTTTATATATATTTTTATTGCCATGGAGAGAGCCATGGAGAGCTTGAAAACCCTAAAAGGAAAAAGAGATGTAAAGACAAAAGGAAGTAGAGAGGGCACTCTCCTAGAAACCAGCTTCTTCAGCGGCATCGAAGCCCAGACCACGAAGAAGAAAGAACACTAAGGAAAGGAAGAAGACCGATGTGGCTTGCCCACAGGGCATTTTTCAAAATATATTTATGGCCATGGACATAGCCATGGAGAGCTTGAAAATCCTAAAAGGAAAAAGATATGCAAAGAAAAAAGGAAGTAGAGAGGGCACTCACCTAGAAACCAGCTTCTTCAGTGGCATCGAAGCCCCAGACCACGAAGAAGAAAGGACATTGAGGAAAGGAAGAAGAAAGATCTCCAAACCAAAGTGATGCCCTAGTTAAAAAGAAAAGAGACAATAAGTAGATAAGTTTAATTTTTTTGTTGTTATTTTTGTGAAATTTGTTGAGATGCATAAATCTTCTGAATGTTTCTATTTATTGAGTTATGTGCAAATCTGACGTTATGAAAGAGAATATTAAGGAATGTGTGTGCATTTAATGCTATTTAAAGCACGATAACTATAAGGGTACGGTTTTTGGGCTTATGCTTTAAGAAAATCTAATTTGGACATAGATATAAATAACTATGAAAAATCACACTTAGATTCGACATAAATAATTTTGACATAAATTCACAGTTATTAGTATTAAGTGAAATTAGAATGAAAATTACTTTCATCACATGTTTGTCATTTTTAATAATTGCTATTATCATTATTATTAGTAGTATTAAATTATTATAATTACTATTTTAAAAATTACTAAATACAATAATTACTATTATTATAATGAAATATAATTACTATAATTACTGATTACTATAGTAAATTATATAAATTTCTATAGTACTATTAAATTTATAGTATAATATTGATATACTGATATACTATATATTATAATATTATAAAACTATAAACTTATATAATAATATTATTATTATATGTTACCATTTATAAAAATTACTATAATTCTATTGATATTATCGTGTAATAATATTTATATACCATCAAACTCTTATACATATCTAATACTGACATATAAAAATAATAATTTATTACATTATTATCATCACAATGATAGGTTAGTTATAGAATATTTATTACATTATTATCATCACAATGATAGGTTAGTTAAAATTGAATTTTAGTAATATAAATATTAAATTAATGACTCATTATCAACCAGCCTATTAATGGTTCTCTCTCCTTCCTCAAAAATGTTTTTTTGATTGCTCTGCAAGGTCGTCTTCTCTTTTTCTTCATTCTTGTTTGGCCTTTTTGCATAAATCCAATGTCGTACCATATTATCATGTACGGCCCAAAGCCAAGACAAAAACTAGTGCTTATGTCAAGTGACAGACTAGTTTCTAATGGTTTAGTAGAGCTGAAAACTTATTTTGGTTTGGAAGGAATGCATATTTCTTTGCGACGTCTGATGCTAGGAGGTGAAGAAGTAAAGCTTGAGCCAGTGTTGCTTTCAAACAGAAAAGAGGGGTTGAGTCTTGTTGCTGCCATGTAGCACCAGTTTTACAAAGTGGTTGGTTGGTTGGTTGTGACTACTAAGGTAAACAATGAGGAGCCTGTTAATCTAGACAAGGTGAACAACTACAGAGGTAATGTAAATAGTGTTCTGCATTTAATAAGAGCATTGGCTCTGAACAGTAGTTTACATGTAGCTTTGCATAGTGTTAAACAAGTTAAGCAAGTGTGGAGGATGAGCTACCTAGGGTCTATGATGGGTATGTAGCATTTGAACTACCTCCATGTTTGGAGAAATCAGCAACAATGTATGGGATGGAACAAAAGTATGATTGTCATCAGTGGGTTGAATATAATACATGTTCAATTGACTGTTTCCCTGGTGGACAAGTTCAGTTCAATAGATGCTCAGGTAACTTGCATTATGCGAACATCGATTGTCCTTATTACTCTAGGCTTGGTTATCACATTAGAACACAATGAAAGGGAAGATTTAAAGAGAGTTTTCTCATAGAGTTGATTGGCCTCAAGTACGAGAACCTTCTTTGTAGACATTGTGACCAACTGCCAGAATGTGTGGCCTTGTGTCATGCTATGATATATTACTGTTTAGCCAGAGACCATAAGGGTACTAGCAGATGTGCAATACACTCGGGCCATCAAAGGCATTCATATGAGGAAGAAAAAAGTAACATACTCAGGTATATGGCTATCATCTTCCAACTCCACTCTTGGATCTCCTAAAGAAGGCCACTTTCTATGAACACTCCTTTTTTTCACATGGTCTCTACGCATTTCTAGAGAATGCACCCCCATCTCCTGTATGAAAGAGAGTGAGTGAGATCAACAAGTCGTTTAGCAGTTTAGTTGAACTTTTGCATGCTTGTTTCAGTCCCCAAACGAGTGCCTTTCAAGTATGCATTGTACTTGACACTTTGCAATACTGCCATTGACATGTCTGTAGACTGTTGCATTAAAGAGGGAGATTCTTGACTTGCAACCCACACTAGCACGCATGCTTGCATGCTTGTTCAGACAAATTTGTTGTTGGCATAATACACCAGAGTCATCATGTGTTACAAACAAGACACCCTAGTGAAACTCTCTAACCTCCCACCAAGCTAACCATGTTTCCAATGAAGGTATCTCATCTTTTCTCTTTTGCATGACTTGCATGCTAGAACTTGCAAATCTCATGCTTGCATTGTTTTGTTGAAGTCTCCGATGGAGCACTTCTCCATTTGCGACATAATACTTTAAGCTCCTCTTGGAAAGATGTCCTACTACAATTCATTAAATGTCGGATACTCTGATCCCAATGGAATACACATGATCCCAATGGAATACACACTTTGCAATACTGCCATTGACATGTCTGTAGGCTGTTGCATTAAAGAGGGAGATTCTTGACTTGCAACCCACACTAGCACGCATGCTTGCATGCTTGTTCAGACAAATTTGTTGTTGGCATAATACACCAGAGTCATGTGTTACAAACAAGACACCCTAGTGAAACTCTCTAACCTCCCACCAAGCTAACCATGTTTCCAATGAAGGTATCTCATCTTTTCTCTTTTGCATGACTTGCATGCTAGAACTTGCAAATCTCATGCTTGCATTGTTTTGTTGAAGTCTCCGATGGAGCACTTCTCCATTTGCGACATAATACTTTAAGCTCCTCTTGGAAAGCTATCCTACTACAATTCATTAAATGTCGGATACTCTGATCCCAATGGAATACACATGACCTCTCCTTCTCTGGCATTTTCTTCTTTGCCCCTCCAAAGTGCGGACTACAATCCAGTTGGCATTGGCTTCATCTGCCATAAAACCTCTAAATTATGGTTTTGCAAACCCATTGTCCTAAACCACTTTATTAAGCATCCTTCAGAATCTTACTTGGGCATTCCTATCCTCGACCCTAAATTCACAAGTGGCAACAGTAAGAAGCTCCCTCACAAATGGATCGTACATGAAGGCTGACATGGTTTGCCAACCTTGCACTCTATGCACATGGTCAAAATGAATCCACATGCTCTCTAAATTTCCACTTGGTTGCATCCTGTTAACCAAGGCAAGCCCACTTTCGGGGCCCATAGTTGACATTTTGAACACATGGGGTTCATGTTTAGAGCCTAGTTGACCACGAAACATGGCAATATGAATGAATGGAAACCTACATTTTGTTTTCAAATTAAGGACATCCTCCAAGCCATAACCATGGCGGCCATGCTTCCTCTTCCTTGCATCTTCCTTGCATCTTCCAAACACCACTCAATCCTTTTTCTGTTTGAAAGTTGAGTCACACTATCCAAAAGCTTAGCATACTCCTCCTCCCCACTACCAATACCTGTAGAGGCTCCACCCTTCTCATCACAACAAGCGTATTGAATATCAAATCCTTAGTCACATTTGTCTCCATTTGTTTGATTATAGTAAATGGATTGAAGTTTGCCCTAAATGAAACGATGTCTTCAATGCTTTGCTGCACTAAAATTATGTGCGTCTTCATGTTCCCATGGCTACAATCCCACTCTCTCGCATTAATTGCTTCCGGCCTCCTTCCATAATCCGTGTTCCCGTGAGTGTTCTCGTGGAACATTCCCCCCTTCCTAAATTGCGCACGTCCTCGGGCGCGGTAGAAGCAAAAGCTGCAAAAAACAATGGAAGACAAGTAAAGCCATTTATTGAAAACGGCAATGACAATCTCATACGTGAGCATGCAAGTGAAAGGCCGATTAGAGTTTTAAAGAGTGCTAAAAGAAGTGAGTAAAGACTAGTCAAAGTGACACTAAGTGGTAGATAGTGCTATACAAAGGCAAGTGTGCTTGTACACCACAGGTGTCTCATTGTCCTACAAGTATTTAAGTTATTCCTAAGTGGCAACCCTACTCCTAAATATGAGCAATGGTGATTGGACCTTGTTTTCTTTCTTTCTTTCTTTCTTTCTTTCTTTTTTTTTGTGTGTGTGTGTGTAAAAGATGATAAAGAGGAAGGTTCCATCCCAATGAGACCCAAGCAATGGCCAAGAGACCTCCGCCAAGAGAATCTAAAGGCCGCTAGGGCGACAGACCCTTTTCTTTCTTTTTGACATAAGGAGTACCCCATGAAGATGAGGGCATCGGTCTCGAGGGCCCATAATGTACCCCAGAGTCCTACCAGCATCTATCAAGGCAATAGAGTCCTTGAAGGTTTTTTCTTAAACTTTTAGACGTCAGTGTTCACCCCATGGAAACCAAGGCATCGGCCCTAAGGTGCTAAGACAACCCAAGGTTCTACCAATCATTTCACATGGCTGTAGACACGTCATGTCTCGATTCACTTGTATATATTTTTTAGGGCATGATTTTTATAATTTTTTTATTAATCGTAGCACCTAGCCCATACCTAAGAGGTAGCTACCACTAGGGATAACTAATATACTTCGAGAGCATAAGAACTTGGCATACTCCGTTGGTATATATCTTACACCGTCTTCAAATAGAAATACCTTCTACTAAGTCCTCTAAGAATCTAGAAATCACTCACCACATGGTAACAACTCATTTAAAACTTAAACCAGCCAACTGTGTGTGAACATGCAAACAAATATGCAAAAGTGAAAAGCACATAAAGAACAAAAGATTAAGATCTGAATACACCTGTTGTAGTGCTCGTTGATGTGGCGCGTTTGTCTTGATGCATTGCTGATGTGCAGATTGCTTCTCTTTGCTCTTTGTAGGCATTGCATGTCTCCCCCCTTCCTAATTTGTGTGCATGGTAGGTGGACTATTGGGGCGTGTTTGTATGCTCTTGTGTAGCTGAGATCTCTGCAAAATGTCTTATTAACACACAAGAAAAGGAATCTCCGTGCATGGTCAACTCATGCACATAATGGTGCTAAATCTCAATATGCTTTGTGTAATCATGGAAGAATACATGAATCTTTGCAATAATCATGCAACTTTTGTTTTCACACCACAACTTTGTTGATTACTCCTAAACTACTCCCATGTCTCCCAAATTATTTTTCAAACACATGAAGCAAAAACTTCTAGAAATTATAGGTGGCTTTTTATGTACAAGAGATAACTCCTGGTCTAAGAGAAAAGTAGTAACATGGTACTAACATAATGGCTGTCACAATCCCTTACCTCATTTGAGTCACAAAATCTAGTCAAGGTTTTAAGGTGATGATATAATCCTCGGTACCGTTGGATGAATTTCAACACCTATACCCTAGCTTTTGAATGGTTCTCCACAAACTTATTTGAGAACCTCCTCAACACACCTACTATATAGTTAATGTGTGTTGCATAGGAAGATAAGGCTCTTCACAAGTCTCTTACTATGTTTTTATGCCCACCTAAAGACAAATAGCTTCAACCTCCATGGGATATGCTGAAATCTGGCATATTTTTGATTTTTTTTGGGGGGGGGGGTTTCGATTCCTGGGGTCTTTTTTATGTGGGGAGGGGGGAGGCCATTCCTCTAACTTGAGATTGTCTTCTTTTTTGAATTATTGGCTTAGTCTTGGATTGACCAGCATTTCTAATGATTTGTTTTACTATCGCCAAGGAGGTTAATTTTTTATTTTTTCATGGGAGGGATTCTTCCTTAGCTTGAGAGGGGCCAAGGTCGAGGTTAAATTTGGACGCATCTTGGAAGTCCATTTCTTCAACCTCCTTCTCCAAGTCACTTCCTTGGCTCTGAGAGTTCAGGACTTCTTCGTCCTCCTCATCACTAGATGAGGAGGACTTCTTCGTCCTCCTCATCACTAGATGAATCTTTAATGTTTAGAGTGGGGTCAGATATCCACCAAGAGAGGAGAGAATCTATTGGAGTTAGGTTTTCTTTACTGAGATCGACCTTGAGTTTTTCTTCTCGTGCCACCTGTTGGAAACCCTGGCTATCCTCTTTGGGAGCTGTGTGATTGATAGGTGTTTGCACCAGTGGGCGGGAAATTAATTGGATCTTTTGACCCACAATGGAAACATGTGTTGGGCACATTTTTAAAGATAAGCGGTTGGTCTAGGGTGACCTTTGAACCAGTATATATGACAATGGACTCTAGGAGTGCTTTGCTCAGATCTATTTCTATTAGGGCTTGAGGATACCATCTAGGGTTAAGTTCTACGTTGGCCCTAACCCCAATAAGCCTACCTACTGGTTCGAGAAGCAGTTTAATTAGAGGGTGTAGGTGCAGGGCCTATAGGTTTGGCAGCTTGACCTAAACAGGGCGGAGGGTCGGTTTAGGCAATTAGGTGACTAGGGGAAAAGGGACAAAGGGGAATTCTTGATAACCCATTGGCCGGTCCCTAGCGCATTAAGCGCCATGCCTTCTTCCTTAAACAAGAAACAAAAGTAGTTTGGAAGAAATTGTGTGTGTTCTACGACAAGGCCTGGGGTTGGACCAATTGTTTCTTATCCATGATTTTAGGTTCTCTGGAGAAGGTCTCGATTCGCAACACAGCCCAATAAGAGCATAGGTCTGGTAAAATCTTTGCCATTCCTGAACTAAGGTTGCAGGAGGCGAAAAAGAGAGCTTATTGTTTCTGCATTTTGCAGTTTCTCCTCCAATATCTCCACTGCCTTGTTGCGAGTGATGTTGGGATCCAATTCTGCTCTTGTTCCCCAGGCTTCTTTATGAGGTCTGCTTTCAGCTGCATCTTCTCTCTCTCCGTAAGGTAGAAGCTCCGGGCTTGGTGTTCCTCCACTCTCCTCCGCTTGGGGCTGTGTGGCTGGGGCCAGCTTGCTGTTCCATTGGTACGTAGAGAATCCGTCGGAGAGGGTGTTTGATTGGGCCCTATGGCTGCGTGAGGGCAAGGGGAAAACATACCGTTATCATGTACATAGATGGGCAACAGATGGGTGGTAGGAGAGGGGGATAGCCAAAAAGAGTTGCTGTTTGCATGTCCACCGCATGGTTGACATGTGGAAATAGAAATCCCAAGGTTTGACGAATCTTGCCTTCTCCATGATGAGGGAGGAGAGAGGCGCGGAGATCTATGTGGTCTTTATGACGGAGATAGTCTGTCTTGTTGGGGGATGCCTGGGAGGTAAAGATAGGGCTGGTTCTTGAGGTCGAGGGGGACGTGCAAGCACCTGGTTTGGTTCCAACAAAGCTTGTTTGGGGTCCCTCTGGGGCCGAGCGGCCATGGGACAAGTGCGGTACCTCCCTGCTTCTCAATGATGTGGCCAGATTGTGTAAGGACTGGTATGGGGAAAGAACGAGCGGGTGAAACCCTAGTTGAGGGCATTCGTACACATGCAGACGTCAAAATGCTCCCTTCCCTTTTTTTTAATCTAAGTCCCCTTTAGACATATTTCATGTTTGGTTGGCATACAATTACAGGTGTATTACTCTTGGTATCCTATTTTCAAAGAGAGAGAGGGGGGCATTGTTTAATCGAGCCATTGTTAGGGTCCGTTTACAGAGCATTCATTTTCTGCACAATCGAGGGAGAAGAGGAGGAGAAGCACCACCAGTAAGAGACCAAAGATCGCAGTCAAATCTAAGGGAAAGCCTATCTCGCCACCTTCGCTATGGCATACTCCTCTGCGCGTCGCGGCGTCTTGCGCCTCTCCCACCTCCTCAAGGACTCCCCCCTCGTCCATTCGTCGCCTGCGTCTCCCTGGCAATATGCCGGTCTCCCATCTGGGTCAGTTGTCGTCTCGCCCTCTGTTTTTTGTAAATTTTTTTGTACCCCCCGGCCCCCCCCTAAATTGCACTGGTGGATCCGTCCAGAAAATATCATTAATTGAACAATGCAGTTTAGCAAGGGTCAAATTCATTTAAGGCTGAGGTACTATCCTAAGGGGGTCTGGGATATCCCCTAGATCAGAGTGTAGACCACTCCTTCAGTTCATCTGAATGGAAACCCACCCCCTGCTACATCAACTAACCTCCCCTCCGCCCTAAAAAAGTCAAAAAGTGCATGTATGTATGTGTGTTTATGCTTCTTTTCTCCACGCTTATATGTATCTCGTGCCTACCTACATTATTTATCATGTTGGGCTGCTTCTCTCCATGCTTATATGTGTCCCATGCATACCCACGTCATTAGTTATGTTGGGCTTCTTCTCTCCACACTTATATATGCAATTCATAGGTTAAAGGGAGGTGGCATCTTCTCATATTTCTTCATCCAAGCTCAAAAAGAAAAGTTTCAACAGTGCTCCTATTTGGGAAACAATGGGAGCTTTATCTATGTAGGTGAGTGTATGCATGTGTTCTATGTGTATCTCCATGCTTGTAGGTATTCTATGCATATGCAATTCATAGGTTAAAGGGAGGTGGCATCTTCTCATATTTCTTCATCCAAGCTCAAAAAGAAAAGTTTCAACAGTGCTCCTATTTGGGAAACAATGGGAGCTTTATCTATGTAGGTGAGTGGATGCATGTGTTCTATGTGTATCTCCATGCTTGTAGTATTCTATGCATATGTACACAAATCATTGTCTGGGGTTGATATAGCATTGAGCAACCAGTTTGAAAGGATTGACCGCCTTCAAATTGTTGTTGTTGCGGCTTTTCAATGACATGTTTACGTCCGAAATATTCCTTTTGTCCTCATAGCCTACAATTGGTCATGGAGTTTACCATCTGAAGCTTTGTAGACACCCATGAAGTCTAGTGCACTCTTTTAGGAGACTTTTTAAGCTATACAGATGTATGTTTTGTTTTTGGACTCTGTTTATGTCATGTGCATGAAAGATGCCATGGACATTCTCAAATGCTGGTCCAGGAGAGGCAGCCAGATAAAGAGTATGAGAACCAAGTAGAACCAGGATGATGGAGCACAGAGCACTTTTGGCAGTATGGACTTGGAGATAGGTGGAAGGGTGCCCTGTCAGTTGCGTTGGATTGAAGGCGGGACAGTCGGCTGTCTGCAGATTGTTGTCGGCTGTACCAGATTCTGAGGCGGCGGCTGCACTTCAGGAGGCGGCGGCTGTACTTTAGAGGGGCTGTCGGCTGCAGGCGCTGGTCGGCCAGTTTACCAAGTCTAGTGGAAGGCCTATAAATAGGCACAAGGGTTCCTCATTCTAGTCATTCAGTCCTTTAGGGATTGGATCAGTAGGGTCCAGCTTTAGGACCAGAATTTTGGTGTTTATCACCCTTTTTATGAAGACAGCCTAGGGCTGTAGAAGAGTACCTTTTTGTACTATATAAATATACTGAATTTCCAGCATCTCTCTCTCTCTCTCTCTCTCTCCATAGCATGATTCCAGGAGTGTTTAGGGCTGAAAGAAGACCCTCAGAGCTTCCGCGTGTTACATTGGTATCAGAGCATCAGGCTCAGCAAAGCTAAACACTGATTCAGTCCCATTTGATGGTGTACAGGTCCAAGGTACAGGAAAGTACACGGATATGAAGCCCAAGGCAAGGAACACAGAATCGGGAAGAACTCCCAAGAGGTTTCTTGGTGGTGTTCCACAAAGCCAAAGGGGATGGCAGTTCTGTGAGTCAGATAGTTCTCCGGCAACGGTCCCAAGGGAGGTTTATCCTCCAAGGGTGATGTGAGAGTGCCAGACTCATTTCTCAGGAATGAAGACCAAGACAGTGTTCAGAGTCAAGGCAGGAATGGATTGTGGACTAGATGGAACAGATGCATAGATCTTATTCTGAGACAGAGTGGTTTTGGAGAATGGGCCGGGCTTTCAGAGAAAAGGGTTTGTCAGGGATGGATGGATGACAGAGGGACTTTGGGTAAAGATTGGGATAATGACAGTCATCCAAGAACAGGTTGGAATCCCGTCATCAAGTTTAGCAGCGGCGGGGATGTCATGTGCATGAAAGATGCCATGGACATTCTCAAATGTTGGTCCAGAAGAGGCAGCCAGATAAAGAGTATGAGAACCAAGTAGAACCAGGATGATGGAGCACAGAGCACTTTTGGCAGTATGGACTTGGAGATAGGTGGAAGGATGCCCTGTCAGTTGCGTTGGATTAAAGGTGGGACAGCTGGCTGTACCAGATTCTGAGGCGGCGGCTGCACTTCAGGAGGCGGTGGCTGTACTTTAGAGGGGCTGTCGGCTGCAGGCGCATTAGAGCACAAGAGGAAGGCCCAGTTGGGCAGTACAATGGGCATTTAATGAATTATTGACTGGCCAACCAGCAGTCGGCGAGTTTACCAAGTCTAGTGGAAGGCCTATAAATAGGCACAAGGGTCATTCAGTCCCTTAGGGATTGGATCAGTAGGGTCCAGCTTTAGGACCAGAATTTTGGTGTTTATCACCCTTTTTATGAAGACAGCCGAGGGCTGTAGAAGAGTACCTTTTTGTACTATATAAATATACTGAATTTCCAGCATCTCTCTCTCTCTCTACTCTCTTTCCATATCTGTGTTTTGCATTAGCATGGTTCCAGGAGTGTTGAGGGCTGAAAGAAGACCCTCAGAGCTTCCGTGTGTTACAGTTTATGCATGTGTAGTATATGTATGTGTGTTCTATTCATCTTATACATGGATACACACATCAAATAAGTATTGCTATATCAACACGAGAGTGTGTAGTGCATGCTTATTTGTGTATTCATGCTATGTGTACACTGAAAAACCTACATATACATGGACAGATGGAGCAAATAAGTTAAATATGTATGCTTTTTATAAATAGAACTTCATCTTTTATTCCTTGATTTAAGTCTGCCATGGCTTTTTCAACTAAGTCACGTGGAGCTTGGGTCTCTGTCTGGGGGTGTGACTTTACTTTGCATTGATGTGAGATATGTGCAAAACATTTAATGGCAGCAGATCAGAAATGTAACATAGGTCTGCGTATTTTTTAGACTTATTAAGGCATTTTGATGATTTTTGCAGTGAGCTGGCACCATCTGGTACAAGAATGGCATCTTCTCAAATTGGTAGGTCAATTTTATGCCGTTTTTTGTTCCTTTTTTGAGGGCAAGTGTGTTTCAACTGGGGTACATGGAAAGCCTTAGACTCGTTTGTATTTTATAATTTCAATGCTGCACAATGTGTGTGCAGTGAGGAACAGGATGAAGAGTGTTAAAAGTATTCAGAAGATTACAAAGGCCATGAAGATGGTTGCAGCATCCAAGCTTAGAGGAGTCCAATCGAAGACAGAGAATTCTCGAGGTTTTTGGCAGCCCTTTGTAGCTTTGATGGGTGATCATCCTGGTATGCACTGTGCCCATCTGTCGTTCAACTAGTTTGTGCTTCTGTTACTCAGATTTAGGCTGATTTTTATTTTTTCCGAGATTTTGTGTGTCTTTTTGTGCTTGTGAGCAGATATTGACTCAAAGAAAAACTTGATTCTTGCAATCTCGAGTGATAGGGGTCTTTGTGGTGGAATCAATTCAAGTGTTGTGAAGTATAGCAAGGGATTATTCAAATTGACCGAAGGTTTGGGTGTCTTTTTCCTTTTGCATACAGCTTAAACCCCTTGTGAACACCTCTTTAATATTATTTTTAATTAATAATTTTTGCAAGATTGAGCAAATGTGTGACCAGAAATAACCGTCAAAAGAGGTTTTACAGGATCATTCCATCATACTTTTCACAAACTCTTTTGGTGTGAAGCACCCGGGACACTGCCTATTTTTGATATTGAGTGTGCTTACTAGGTTCTGATGAGGCCTCGAAATACCTTGTGATTGGTGAGAAGGGTAAGCTGCAGTTGCAGCGTGATTCCAAGAAGAGTATCCATATGGTGATCACAGACACACAAAAGATGCCCATTAACTTCACTCAGGCAAGGGCTTAGAAATCTGCATTTTTCTTTGAAGTGAATGTTGAGAGCTGTGTTTGCATGGTCTTCTCACAAGCTTTTCCCACCTATGTGCAGGTTTCCATGATTGCCGATGAGATATTGAAAAATGTTGAGTTTGATGCAATCAAAATGGTCTACAACAAGTTTGCCTCTGTGGTTTCTTTTCAACCAACAGTTGCAACCATTTTGTCTCCGGAGGTGAGAACTGAACCTCTGTAAAGTTCACATGCTTAAGAGGAACATGGATTCTGCATCGCCTTCTTAAATTCCACCATGAGATTGAACGGAACATTTTGTCTTCTACCAGCTGATAGCCAAAGAGTCGGAGGGTGGAGGTAGGGTTGGTCAATTGGAATCCTATGAAATAGAAGGTGCTGATACCAAGGCAGAGGTTCTTCAGAACTTGAGCGAGTTCCAGTTAGCTGCTGTATGTAGCCTTTCTTCTCTACAAGCCTTCCTCTTAACAATGTTTTTTTAATTTATGTGACAGTTGGGGTTCTAGTATGTGGTGGGCGAAATTGATTCTTTTTGAGACAAATCAAATCCATAACATAGATCGAATATTAGGAGAAGTATAAGTTTAGGGTTAGTAGGATCATATTTTAGAATTGTTATAAAATTCAGCATGGGTTTGGAATAGATTTTTCAAGAGGATACATTGAAACGTTCAAGGTGACTATCATAAATGTTTTTGACTTCTTAGAAATGTTTCTGGTGGCTACACTGTTGAGCTCGATCTTCTTGCTAGCTGTACCTGTGCCTTGCCTCCTCCCATCACCTTTGTCTTTGTGCCACCCCTTTTTTCCCTTCACTTTGTCATTGCTCCTTTGCCCAGCTTTGGCACTTGCAGAGCTGCACATTGACGGCTGTTGGCTGAGCATGTTGTTGCTTGTAGAGCTTAGTTTCCTCTGCCCGTTTTTGGTTGGTTAAACAATCATCTCTCTCTTTCTCTGGAATTTATCTCTCTGTTCACCAAAATTGGAATGCTTATGCCTTGCACGAGGGGAAGAATGGAAGGAATGCAAGGGTCTTAACCGGTTTGCACTCTTAGTTGTCTTGGAGAAGGCAACCCTCTCTTGTGGAGAGACTAGGGTCCACAACCTTGCCTCCAATGGTGTCACCCCAATGGAGTTTTTGCAAATGGGTAGTGAGCAAGGAGGAGAGAGCTATGGAAAAGCTCAACTCGTACTCAATGCCATTGCAACAATGCCATTGTTGCTTGCAAGAAGAGAGAGAGAGAGAGCATGCACAAGCAAAACCAAATGCAAACACCCAACCATCCACAAGCATGCATCGAAGCAATCATGCAAGCTATCAAACAAAAGAGCTCCAAGCTAGAAAACTCAAGCTTAATTGTTGCAGGGCCCGGGGGGTGGGGGGTTGTGAACTCTCCGAGGTGTGACATGCGGGGGATTGATCGTAGTAAAACAATCTTAGGCTTAACTAAACTTCACTTAATTATACTTAAGAGATAGACACTGGTGTCAATGCAATGCAAGATAGACAAAGGTGTCAATGCAATGCAATGCAGCTATATTAAACGGACGAGTTACAATGAAGATCTATAAATAGATCTATGCTGTTCCTTGATGAGTATCTATCTCGGGAAGAGGGAGATAAGCTGAATGCTGATGATGAATGACTGTTTCCTTTTCCAATGCTGATGTCCACCCTTGGAATGCTGGTTTTCCTCTATGTAGGAGGTAGGAGATGATTGAACTGAATGCTTACTGTATGCTGAATATGTCACCGTATTAGGCATCTCCAGAATTCATGTGTGTGGAAGGGCTTTGGACGCCCAAAAGATCAAGAATGTACAAGCTTTGGGAATGGGGGATTATATAGTACAGAGGACCAAGTGTTCATAGCATGGTCCAGGCACTCTAGATAGTTTCTTGGACACAGAAATGGGCTTGGAACTCAAGTGTCAAGTGGAAAGTATGTATGGCGAACTCTTGAGGATTTGGGGGAGATCAAGCAATGAAACATGTTTCTACATAGTGCTTACATGTATTTCTCATGTGGTGGAACACAAAGAGATCATCTCCTAAATTTTAGGGAAAGTTGCTATTTTTGACAATCTCCAGTGGAATTTTCGTTTGCATCATTTGTCAAATCCCCACCGGATCTCCTCGTGGCTCCTGGTACGAGACTCAAAACCTGCAAATAAACAAACAACAAGGGGGTACAGGCTTGACTCACCTCCCAACCATGACAGCCGTGGGCAAGCCCACAGTCTTGGTTGTCCCCACCGAGCCACAAGCTGAGCTAACTAGGTTGACGTACCGACTAATCTCCTCCTCGCGACGTCCCATACCACCATGAAGCTACCCTCGCGGGCCTCGAGATTGCTGCCGGCCTCGGCTGCGTAAAGCAGGTGCACGTCTGCACTAGATGACCATCGAGCTCTCACAAATCTCGCGAGACTCTATATGACTAATGACTAACCTTGGCCACCCTTTTATAGGCTCTTGGCCGGTCATCGGGCGTCCACACTTGGGCGCCCGTCCGTCCATACTTGGGTGCCCGCCCGTTAGTCCATCCCTAACTCAGCTCGCCAATCAGCCTACCTAGCTCCAAGCTTCCCCAAACCTGCACAGTGTGTATCTACCGTGTGCTACACACTGTGCACGTGACATCATTACCTCCGGAATTCGACAGAGATCGAGTATTGCCAAAGTGACATTGTGAAATTAGCTATCATCTAGGTATTTTTAGAGTTGAAGATTGTGGAATTTTTGGCCTTTGGATTTGGGACATGTGGTAGGTAAGAGGATAAAAGTGAGACAAGTGTCCTCACACTTGTCAATTCAGCTCTACACATGGCATTGTAGCATTTTCTTGTTTATTTGAACATGAGAGAGTTATCTCTTGGGCGAGTTTGAGCTTCAAGCAGGTTTTTGGAGGTTAAAAACTCTGATTTTTCTCCATTTCTCTTCATTTCTAAGCCCACCATAGCCATATCCAACTTGGGGAAAATGATTTTCACTACTCTACATCTTCTTGCACACCCCGGATGGCTGTTTTTCAGCAAAACAGTCCTAAAGCTTGCTGAAATTTCTGGTTTTATGCGATATACAGGCTGTTATACTAGTTTATGCGCTTATGGATGAGCCACATGGGTTGGTTTGCAAGTTTTGGCGCTCATGGATGCGACATACAGGCTTTTATATAGGTTTATGA
Source organism: Cibotium barometz (assembly GCF_041138505.1). Taxonomy (NCBI): domain Eukaryota; kingdom Viridiplantae; phylum Streptophyta; class Polypodiopsida; order Cyatheales; family Cibotiaceae; genus Cibotium; species Cibotium barometz. The sequence continues at coordinate 34,544,748 of NC_141077.1, read as the reverse complement.
GCTCATGAATGAGTCACATGGGTTGGTTTACAAGTTTATGAGTTCATGGAAGAGCCATATGGGTTGTCATACAAGTTTATGCATGTATGAAAGAACCATGTGGGCTGTTATACATGTTTGTGCGCCTATGGAAGGACATGTTGGATAGCCATATTGGATGAAGGATAGGGTTATGATTGTGTATGGATAATCCGGCATCTCCCATGGGGAGAGTACATGTTATATTTCTCCTTGGATAATGAAATACTCCAAAGGGGGGGGGGGTGGGGGGGGGGCGTCAGCCCATTTCGGCTTCTATGTGGTGTCAGTTGTGCAATTTTTATTTTCAGCTTTGTGGATTGTTTAATGGCCGTGATTAAATGCGAAATGTTTAATTGTGCTCATGGTCAAAGCGATGCACACCCACACCCGCGCTTCCCGGCGAGTTACAGAATATGCTGGATGCTGAATTGTTGACTCCCCTTGCTCCCGAGGAAGGAAACGCCGAGAAGAGGCCAGATGATCTGAATGAAGGATGGGATTTGGTTTTATGTGTGTTTATGCTGCTGGTTGGGCTGGGTACTGCTGTCGGCCAGATGACTGATGAACTAGGACCTTCACGACCCATAAACGCCAAAAGATGCTGTCGGCTGGATTAACAGGTCCCGACTTGATGTGATAAATGCTGTAGATGCCTTTTAAGGCTTTATGTGCTGCTGTTGGGACTGTAACAGTCCCATACACATGTTCATGCTGTGATATATGCTGTAAATGTCCTAGATAATACTTGATGATCATGAACGCTATCTGATTAATGCTTATGGATGGTAAGAATGTTAGCAATCAACTCTTGTCTGCACCTATTACTTAGTGAGGGCCTTTGCTGTGGGTGTGCCGCCTAGGAGTTGTCTCCATTTTTTCCATGTTTTCTTCTTGTTTGTGGTCGTGGGGGCTGTTTGATGCTAGCCGATCTGATCTTGTGGCTATTTCCCCCTAGTTGCTGCCTTGGGGGCTTGAGCAAGCGTGGGTGGGGTGGAATCACCCACCCTTGCTCCAGCATGGATTGTGGTGAGTGTTTCCGCCTCCCTATTCCCACTAGGAGTTCTCTCCATTTTTTCCATGTTTTCTTCTTGTTTGTGGTCGTGGGGGCTGTTTGATGCTAGCCGATCTGATCTTGTGGCTATTTCCTCCTAGTTGCTGCCTTGGGGGCCTGAGCAAGCGTGGGTGGGGTGGAATCACTCACCACAATCCACGCTGGAGCAAGGGTGGGTGGGAATAGGGAGGTGGAATCACTCACCACAATCCACGCTGGAGCAAGGGTGGGTGGGAACAGGGAGGCAGAATCACTCACCACAATCCACGCTAGAGCAAGGGTGCACCAGGGGTGCTGGAGCGTGGAATGACTCACCACAGTCTGTGCTGGAGCAAGGGTGCGCGCAGCAGGGGTGTCAGAATGACTCATCACAGTTAGCATTGGAGCAAGGGCGCGTGCAGCGCTTGCTTGCACAGACTGTGAGGCAGAATCACTCACCACAATCCACGTTGGAGCAAGGGTGGGTGGGAACATGGATGCGGAATCACTCACCACAACCCACGCTGGAGCAAGGGCGGGTGGGAATAGGGAGGTGGAATCACTCACCACAATCCACGCTGAAGAAAGGGCGCACCAGGGGTGCTGGAATGACTCACCACAGTCCGTGTTGGAGCAAGGGCGCGCGCAGTAGGGGTGTCGGAATGACTCACCACAGTTATTGCTGGAGCAAGGGCACACGCAACGCTTGCGTGCTTAGACTGTGAAGCGGAATTACTCACCACAATCCACGCTGGAGCAAGGGTGGGTGGGAACAGGGAGGCGGAATAACTCACCACAATCCACGCTGGAGCAAGGGTGGGTGGAAACAGGGAGACGGAATTACTCACCACAATCCACGCTGGAGCAAGGGCGCACCAGGGGTGTTGGAATGACTCACCACAGTCCGTGCTGGAGCAAGGGCGCGCGCAGCATGGGTGCCGGAATGACTCACCACAGTTAGCGCTGGAGCAAGGGCGGGCGCAGCGCAGCGCTTGCGTGCACAGACTCTGAGGTGGAGTCACTCCCCACAATCCATGCTAGAGCAAGGGTGGGTGGGAACAGGGAGGCGGAATCACTCACCACAATGCATGTTGGAGCAGGGGCACGCGCAACAGGGGTGCTGGAATGACTCACCATAGTCCATGCTGGAGCAAGGGCGTGCACACCAGGGGTGCTGGAATGACTCACCACAGTCCATCCTGGAGTAAGGGCGTGCACAACAGGGGCGTCGGAATGACTCACCACCACAGTCCGCGCTGGAGCAAGGCCGAACACAGTAGGGGTGCTAGAATGACTCACCATAGTACATGCTGGAGCAAGGGTGTGCACACCAGGGGTGCTGGAATGACTCACCACAGTCCATCCTGGAGCAAGGGCGTGCACAACAGGAGAGAAGAGAGAAAGTAGGCAAGTTTGAAGAGAGAGACACTGCATTGCATAAGGCAAGCTAACTTGTAGGTTAAATAGAGAGCCCTTCAAAGTTCATTTGCGGGTCAGTTTATGTGTAGGTTAGTTTTTTCTTTTAAAAAAATTCCCCTGATGTGTTTTTCCCTTGCTGCAGAGATGCGCATCAGTTTTTTTGCCTTACAAAGTTGTGCGTTTGCCATCAACCGCCGTTAAGCGTTCTTTTCCCCTTGATTTATTGCAAACGACGTGCATTGGATTGGTAGTGGTTTTCGTGGAGGTCGTGGGTTAGGTTTAATAATGTCCCACTACCCATGTTGATAAATGCATCATGCCCACGTCAAAAAAAACCACTGACGGACCACGATGCCCACGTAAAAAAACACAGACGCTGCCCACTAATTGAAACGGCCGTGTGTCAACTTTCTCCACGCAAGCATTCTTGGATGAGTGCACGTTTCGGGATCATGTTCCGCACGTTCTTGGAACGTGCACATGGTGATCCCGGCTATCCGTCTGTTCTTGCACGCTCTTGCGTTTCAGCTCGTGGACAAAGGACGTTCCCACGTTCCTACGTACTCGGAACGACGTTCCTTGTGACTGTGCTCTTGGCTCTCATCCCCTTGTCATCTTCTCCTAGATTTGCTCTTTTGATTGTCTCAGATTGAGCTATCCTCTTAGGTGGAGAAGGTATACCCTATAGTGTGTTGTTAACTACGTTAACATTGTTAACAATGTTAGTAAAGTTTTTGTGTGTTTCGGAGTGTTTTGGGCGCGTTTGCTTTCGTAGGCATCCGGGGGAGATTTAGTTCGAACTGTTTTTGTTCAATTTCGGGTATTCTTCACAACAGAAACAACATTTAGTGTGCATAAAGGGCCGTCGGCATCTTAGACATCGCATCTTCGAGCTCAGCTTCAACAACATCATCGACATTATCATCGATTTTTGCATTCTTGCTGAGTATCATTTCCACACTCTACACTCTGCAATTTGTCATACACTCTGCAGGTTTACATTGTCATCAGTGATCTACTGGCAGGCAAATATGTTGCATTCAGTGGGCATTGACAGCATGTATAGGTAGTAGGGATATTTGCATTCTGTGTCATAGATTAGTTATTTGCACTTTGCAGGTAGAATGGAAGGTAATGATGTATTTGGTATGTTATCCGTTGAGGGTAGTCTTGACAAGACCAACTACCCATTGTGGTCTTATATGATGTGCCATGAATTGGTTGCCAAAGGGCTTTGTTATTGGCATTGAGGCATGCCTTGTCTCGTGAGCACAACAGCTTAGTACAGGTACTTTGGATGGTGATACGAGTTTTGATGTAACTATGGCATCCGCCTCCACCTCCCAGAGTGGAACAAGCTAGGCGCAATGGGAGGGATACACATGTATATGCATTAGTGGCACTTTCTGTGAAAAGGAGCATTATTCCTTGTCACATGTACGGAATGAAGGAGCTCTGAAGAGCTCAGCTGTAGAGAGTTAGGGTTTCATGTGGGAGACATACACAGAGAAGAAGGGAGAGAGAGAGAGAGAGAGACATGTGGGGATAAGTCAACTCACAATATGAGTGTGTGACTCCCCTATCACACATGTATATTTGCTCTAGTACACATAGTGCACTTAGTACATTAAAAGTACTAAGTGTACTATGTACTATAAAACTTATGGGCTAGTTGAAGGAGCTCTGAAGAGCTCAGCTGTAGAGCGTTAGGGTTTCATGTGGGAGATACACAGAGAAGAAGGGAGAGAGAGAGAGAGAGACATGTGGGGATAAGTAAACTCACAATATGAGTGTGTGACTCCCCTATCACACATGTATATTTGCTCTAGTACACATAGTGCACTTAGTACATTAAAAGTACTAAGTGTACTATGTACTATAAAACTTATGGGCTAGTACACACTATAAGGGTGGGCATAATGCCTTTACCCCAACAACCTCCCACTTAAAGGCAAAGTGCCCTTAAATGAAGGAAAAGAAAAATCAGCATGTACATGATAATATACAAGGCCATATCAAGGCTGAAACTGGCCTCATCCAATGCCCATCAAGTGTCTGCAATGAGCAAATCGCTCTGGAGACAAACTCTTTGTCAACAGATCAGCCGGGTTGTCATCCGTATGAATCTTGACAAGCTGAATCAGCTTGTTCTCTATCACCTCTCTGATGAAGTGATACTTCACATCCACATGCTTCGTCTTTGCATGAAAGATAGGGTTCTTTGCCAACTGGATGGCACTCTGATTGTCACAATGCAACAATGGAATATCCCCTGTATAACCCAAATCAACCACTAACCGAGATAGCCATAATGCCTCCTTGCAAGCCTCTGTGGCTGCAATATACTCGGCCTCTGTAGTAGATAAGGCAGTGTACTTCTGCATCTTGGATATCCATGACACAGCACCTCCTGTGAATGTAAACACATAACCGGTAGTAGACTTCCGGTTATCTGGATGACCGGCATAATCCGAATCCGTGTAACCATGCACTAATGCATCCTGTTTGCCAAAGCAAATGCACATATCCTGTGTGCCCTTCAGGTATCTCATGACACCTTTCACTGCTTCCCAATGCTTCTTGCCAGGGTTGGCCATGTATCTAGTAACCACTCCCACTGCAAATGCAATGTCCGGCCTGGTAGCAACCATGGCATACATGAGACTGCCACAAGCTGAAGCATACGGAATCTTGGCCATATCAGCCCTGTCACTATCCGACTGTGGGCTGTCCATAGCACTGAGTTTCACATATGGAGGCAAAGGAGTACTAGTCTTCTTTCCCCCTTCCATATTGAACCTCTGCAAAACTTTGCCAATGTATTCCTTCTGAGACAAATACAACACATGTTGATTTCTGTCCCGAAGTATCCGCATACCCAAAATGTGATTTGCATCACCCAAATCCTTCATATCAAAGGTCTGATGCAGCCTCTTCTTCAAGGCATCCATCTCTTTACGAGATTTCCCGGCAATCAACATATCATCAACATACAAGATGAGGATCAATAGACTGCCATCCAAAGCTTTCTTGGTGTATAAGCAGTGATCTATGTCACTCCTCCTGAAATCCTGGGATTTCATGAATGTATCAAATTTATGATACCATTCCCTTGGTGCTTGTTTGAGCCCATAAAGACTCTTTTTCAGCTTGCATACAAGCTTCTCCTTTCCATTCATTGCATAACCCTCTGGCTGTTGCATATATATCTCCTAATGGAGATCACCGTGAAGAAAAGCAGTCTTCACATCCATCTGAATCAAATCCAGATCATCATGAGCAACCAAAGCTAATACAGCTCTTAAGTGTGGTCATTTTGACCACTGGAGAGAAGATCTCATCGAAGTCCACACCATATTCCTGCTTGAAGCCCTTAGCCACTAACCTGGCTTTGTATCTTGGCTTTGCATCAGGTGCAACTTTGAGCCTGTAAACCCACTTGCATGGCAAAACCTTCTTGCCTGTAGGCAAATGCACCAACTTCCATGTTCCATTTTTGTGCAGAGAATCCATCTCTGACTTCATAGCACGCTCCCAAAGAGCCTTGTCTGCCCTCTGTAAAGCCTCCTTATAACATGAGGGCTCCCCACAGTGAGTAAGCATCAAGTAGTCAACCCCTGGAACAAACCTGTCAGGGGGTCTGGAGTGTCTTGTGGATCTCCGTACCCAATGACCATCATTTGCAGGTTGCTGTCCAGCCTGCATATCACCTATTGGTGACTCCTGTTCCATGCCATAAGGTTGAAAGATCATGCCCGGTATCTCCTCTAACTGTGGGATATCCATAGGGATATCTTCTGCCATCTCTGGCTGTCCATTTGGACCATTTTCAGCACCATTTAAGGGCTGGTTTTGATGCTGTAATGGTTGATTTACAGCCCTTGGTTGTTGTCCATGATGTCCATCATCATCAAAGATGACTATGCCAGGCTCGTGTTGCCTTGCAGGCTCCTTATACATGCATGTTTCATCAAAAATGACATCATTGCTGCGTATAATCTTTCTATTCACTGGATCCCAAAGTCTATACCCCATTTCACCTCTGTCACCATATCCTAGGAATATGCATTTGTGAGACTTAGGATCAAGTTTGGTGCGTATTTCCTTGCGTATGTGCACGTACGCAACGCAACCAAACACTCTCAAGTGCTTGTAGGACGGAGGCTTCCCTGTCCATACTTCCTCTGGCACTTTCCCACCAAGCCTCGTGTTAGGTGACCTGTTTATAAGATGAACGGATGTCATAATAGCTTCAGCCCAAAAACCATGAGGTAACGCAACATGTGACAACATAGAACGGACCTTCTCTTGAATGGTCCTGTTCATCCTCTCTGCTGTCCCGTTTTGTGGAGAATCATAAGGAGAGGAGAGCTCCCTCTTGATGCCTTTAGCATCACAAAAGTCCTGAAACTGTTTGGACATATACTCTCCACCATTGTCGGTTCGCAAAGCCTTCAGTGTTTTGCCAGTTTGATTCTCAACATGAGCAACAAACTTCTCAAACACTGAGAATGTATCACTCTTCAAACGAAGAGGATAAACCCACACCTTGCGTGTGGCATCATCAATAAAAGACACAAAATATTTTGCCCCTCCCAAAGAAAGCTGAGGCATCTCACATACAGCTGTATGCACAAGCTCTAACTGAGCATCTTTCTGTCCAAAAGCTTTCTTGTGGGGGCACTGGAGTTGCCTGCCATATATACAATGCTCACAAAACTGAAAACTTGAGAACTTTAGAGAAGGCAAGCAACCAAAACGAGACAATTGCTCCATTCCTTTGACACTCATGTGTCCCAACCGGCTATGCCACATAGAGATTTCCGGCAGCTCGGTTGCATTTACATTAGCATGGTGACAAACATTAGCATGCATGAAGTAAAGAGTGTCCACCTTAGAGCCTCTGGCAACAACCAGTGAGCCCTTACTAATCTTCCACTTTCCACCACCAAATGTGGTAACATAACCAGCATCATCAAGCTGTCCAGTAGAAAACAAGTTCTTCTTGATCTCAGGCACATGCCTGACATCATGGAGCATAAGCTGTGAGCCATCTGAAAACACAAGCCTCACATCACCTCTGCCAAGAATCTGGCATGCATGGTTATCACCCAAATAAACTACTACTCCATTGCCAGCAGTATACTTGACAAACAAGTCTCTGCAACCTGTGACATGAAAGGAGGCACCTGAATCAATGATCCATGAGTGCATACCATGACCATCTCCTGCAAGAAGTGAATGGGCATCAAGTGAAGACGTGAATAGGACTTCATCCTCATTGTCACCTGCATGTGACACATTGACTTCTTCAATCTTGACTCCACTTTTGCCCTTTGGCTTTGCATCTTTGGCTTCATCTTTGTCTTTGTCTTTTCCTTTGCCCTTTTTCTTTTGATCATTCTTCCATTTGTAGCATTGCTTTTTGAAATGTCCCTTCTTGCCACAATAATGGCATTCCAAGTCCTTTTTGGAGCGGGACTTGCTCCTTCCCCGTTCTTGGCTTTTACCCCTTTGTTGGGATCTCCCACGTGCATTCATTGCATTGGACTTTCCAACAGAGTTGTTCTTCCTGTTCATCTCCTCTTGAAGGAGAGCACCCTCCACATCTGCATATGACAGCATAGCATTTGAATTGCTAGTGGCTGTCCTGAATGTGTCCCAACTCTCTGGCAAAGTGCATAAGAGAAAGGTGGCTTTGAACTCATCGTCCATTGCCAACTTTTGATTGATGACCTGGCTGACAACACCATTAAACTCATTTAGATGGGCTGTCATAGACGCCCCTTTCTTCATTTGAAGACCTATGAGTTTCTTCAACCAATACACTTTGCTTGAGGCACTTTGTTGGGCATACAAGTCCTGCAATCTTTGCCACATTCCCCAAGCTGTCTTCTCTTCACGTATGCTGAAAAGTAAAGTGTCTGACACAGACAACATGATAGTGGATCTTGCTAGCTAATCCATATCTTCCCATTCTTCAGTAGTAAGAGAAGCGGACATTACACCGCTTTCTTTGATGGGCTTGTGCTGCTTCTTCTGGAGCAACACATTATAGCACTGGGTTTGCCAAATGTCATAATTATGTGAGCCTTCAAGCTTCTTGATGTGAAGCAATGAAGAGCTCTCACCTGTGGTTGCCATAGCAATATGCAACCTTTGACACAGTCAATGCCTGACTCCCTGCAAGATGTGCAAACACTGCACCAAAAGCACACAAAGTGCTCACAGTTGTTCTCCCAAAGTTTATCTCCCACTGCGGAAGCACGAATGCAACTCTCCTCCCACTGAATGTGATAAAATCACCAAAATCTGGTTGCTGCAGATTTATGACAGCACCTTAGATGTGCTCTTTTCCCCTTTCAAAATACTGTACAACAGTACTAAGTGCTCACCAATGATATACCAAATCTGTACCGGCAAGTACAGCAGCTGAAAATGAGCCTTTTCCTCACTCAAATCAATGTACAGCCATGCCAAAACTTGTACAAAGTTGTACCAAATTTGTACCAGCAAGTACAGTAGTAATAAATGCTCTCCTGGCTGTCCAAATGAGTGAAAATCAGACCTTGAGAGTCCCCACCACTGCATACAACAGTCCCGGACAGAAATTGAGCAAAAGCCCCTTGACTGCAAGTGGATTTCTGAGGGTTCAAGGCATAAAAGTCTTCCCTGCTGCTTTGCCAAGCTCAACAAGCACAGAATCTTGAAAAGCCCCTTGATTCAAGATCAATTTCTGATCATGAATGGTACATTAATGCACATGAAGGCATCCAAAGTCTTCACAATACTTCCCCCTGGCCACATATACATCCAATACATAAAAGCCCCTTGATTTATGGCACATTGAGTGCTTGACAGGCATCAACACATTGCCCAAAGCATCAAATGCTAGTGCCTGCATGCAAATCAACCCAACTGGCACAAAAGCCCTTTGATTTGCACTCCAATTTCCTGCAATTTTGGCCCGAATGTGAGATTGCTCACATCATACAGCATGTATGAATGCCCAATGGCACAATTACATCAAAAGCCCCAAATATTGACACCCAATTTCCTGCAAATTGACCCGGAATGTGACCAATGTCCACCCAATGTTGCCAATTTTGCTCAAATCTGAGCCATTTGGACCTGTACCTGCTCAATTGATGATAATGGACATGCAAATCCCAAAAAATTGAAGCAAATACCTCTGAAATTTTTGATTTTTGTTGCAGGGAAAAAAAAGGGGGGGGAGTCGTATTTGCTCTGATGAGGTGCTGCTAGTTGTTGACGTGACGGGAGCATCGTTGAAGGGCAACAGAGGACGAGCTACAGAAAGTATGTGCAGACGGGAGCTTTTGTGTGCAGACGGACCGCTCTGTGGACTGCAGCTGGTGGGAGCTTCTATACACAGAAGCCTAAGCTGGTTCGCCTATCTACATATGGTGCTGGAGGGGACAACGACGGGAGCTGCTTTGCTGAAGGCGACCAAGATGCAGGCGCATGCGACGGGAGCGAGGCAGGCTCATGGAAAAGCACTGGACGGAGTGTGGCGAGACGGCCATGGCACATATCAAGCAATGACGGCGATCTCTGCGTCGCACAAAACGGAGAGATCGTGGGCCTTTTTCAACAGTCACCCACGACGCTTCGAGAAAGTCACCTGCCGTGTATTCGCGTGTTCGTTCCACGCTCACCGCACCATCCTTGCGCACCATCCTTGCCGGCTCGTGTGACGATCTGTAAGCCGTAAAACCCTTCGCTTCACCCACAGCTGTACGACAACAAGTTCTCCCAACCAGAAGTAGGCCGCCCTAGTAAAGCAGCTGTACTGCTGAGATAAAAAACCCTAAAAAAAATGTAACCCTAAAACCAGGGCTCTGATACTAGTTGAAGGAGCTCTGAAGAGCTCAGCTGTAGAGAGTTAGGGTTTCATGTGGGAGACATACACAGAGAAGAAGGGAGAGAGAGAGAGAGAGACATGTGGGGATAAGTCAACTCACAATATGAGTGTGTGACTCCCCTATCACACATGTATATTTGCTCTAGTACACATAATGCACTTAGTACATTAAAAGTACTAAGTGTACAATGTACTATAAAACTTATGGGCTAGTACACACTATAAGGGTGGGCATAATGCCTTTACCCCAACACGGAAGCTCTGTGTCTTCTTTCAGCCCTAAACATCTTTCATAGGAACACATAGATGCAAAACACAAAGAAGAGATGGAGAGAAGAGAGAGAGATAGCTGTATTTTCGGTATATTCATATAGTTCAAAAAGGCACAAGTCACAGGCCTGCCCTTGAAAAGGTGGAAAACTATCCTACCTAAGCTATTTTGTGACCTAACACTATGAAGGTATGAGATGTTGAACTAGAAGCCAACCTTTATCTTTTATTGGGCCTTGAAGAGTAGGTGAATTGGCCGACTTGCTGTTGGCCAGTTTCATGAACTTCGAAAACACCCTTGTTGTCGACACCAGCCCTCAAAGGCTCAGTTGTTAGCCAGTAAGGGATTTCAGCCCTACGTGAAGAGGTAAGGGTTTGGTGCGATGGGGTGGAGTGGAGTGGGGAGGGAAGCACAATGTACCCCAATTAACCCAGGTGCAATAAAGAGAACCCAAATATTCACTTACCGCAAACCTGAACTTATGCACTCTTGGAATCTAGGTGCTCTACCCTTTCCAAGCAATCAAAGCACACGAGTGCTAGAAAAGAAAAGAAATTTGTAGGTTCCCTAGGCTATGATACCAATTGTAGAACACTTGCGCCTATGTGCTAGGGTTTTCCAGAGATAGAAAGAAGAGGGCGGTGGAATCACACATACAGCCTTGTCAATGGTACAATTCATCACCGGGATTTTCCAGTAGAAGAACATAATAATCTCTTGCAGTTTGGGAGGGTCTTGCTCAGCTATGCTTTCCGAAGCTCCCAAATTGTTGTCTTCTATCTACTTTTTCAAATTGCGCTCTTTAAAATGTGCTAGCACAATAGGTTGTTCTTAGTGGCACCCATTCAAACCTTGCTAGCAACGAACCCCTTCAACAATAATCTTTCCACCATAAAATCCCATATTTATCTCAAGAAGTGAAGAACTTTTCTATTATCCTTACAAGTCAAAAGAATTCTTTCATGCCTCTCCAATGATATTGACTTCAATAGTAGCAACATCAAGAGTCTTCTCAATTCCATTTAAGGCACTTCATTGTATATATGCTTGTTGTAACAGCACAAAATATATTTATACATAAAAAAATAGGTAAGGCGTTTGCGAATGAGGTTAGGTTGTCCATGATAATGGAAGAATTTAGGATGACCTTAATGGCCTGCACTTGGAACGAGAGTCCATGCGATGGGTCCTATAACAAGACTCAATGAAGAAGACAAAACAAGATGACTGGTCACCGGATGGAAGGCAAGCATGTGAAGTGTTGGCACGGGGCATTGATGCGGCTTGTATGGATGGGATTGGATGCTAGATTGTATGGATGGGATCGGAGGCTTGGTTGAGATCATTGGGCGATGGGTCGTATGACTTAGCAAGAACAAGACTCAATGAAGAAGACAAAACAAGACAACTGGATGGAAGGCAAGCATGCCTGTGATGGCACGGGGCATTGATGCGGCTCGCATGAATCGGATCCGATGTCGGAGTGTCTAGATCAAGGCTTGGTTGAGGTTATTGGTGTCAAAATACGCAGCGGAAATGATAACCAAACTTGGGTCCACAAGAGCAAGTAGAGTGCAGAAAATAGACAGCACAAGAAACACTGAGAGATAGGCGTGTAAACTCTTCTCTATACACAAGATCCCGTACAAAACTGAATGAGAAAATGGTGAGGAACATGGGGCCTGTTTATATGCCCCATGGATGCAGTCGGCCAGCGCTTGAGGGCTCTCCACGACTGCATAAAGCAGACAGCCAACAGAAAATGTCTCCACGACTGTAGAAAGCAGGTCGGCCAGCATCAGTACCTCCACGACTGCATCATAGGCAGTCGGCCAGCCACCAGGAGCACATGAGGTGCAGTCGGCCAGCACCAGGGGCTCCTGCCAACATGTGGCATCCATCCACACCATGGAAAAATGGGGAAAAATGACGGGGAGTGAGGAAAAATGATAAAACACCTATACAGGGCGGGCACACCCACAAGAGAAGCCCTGGTGTCTGATTAAGACAGGAGATGACTTCTAACACCCCCTCTCAGCTCCTGGTTGTGCAATCAACCCAAGGGAGCTGGAGTGCCACCTGAGCGTAGCCTGAGGTAGAGACTTCGTGAAGAGGTCCGCCGCATTGTCCTCCGTCGAACAATAAAGTAGCAAGATGTCACCAGCCAAGATCTTCTCACGTACAAAGTGATACTGTATCTCTATGTGCTTGGTCCGGGCATGGAAGACTGGGTTCCGAGCAATAGCTATACAACTCTGCTTATCGCACTGGATGACTGTGGGCTCCTTCTGTGGAAACCCATTCTCGCCGAGCAGCCTCCGCAGCCACACGACCTCGCAAGTAGCACCACAAGCAGGAAGCAGTGAGTGGCACACCAATGCATGTGCAACCAAATTTTTTTGGTGATAACATTACTATTAGCTGGCGTCGAAAACCCACATTTATAAATCTTGAGGAAGATAACTCATCACATCGTCCAAAGTATGTCATAGAAAACCAACCATGTAAGAAACAAGATAGGAGATTAAGCTTTCCACGCCGCCCTATTCCTTTAACTATAGGTGGTCAAAAAAAATGCAGAGGGAGAGACAACTGAAGCAAAGCTACAGGAAATTGTGGAGAGTGACATACACGATTTCTTCCATACTGAACTCGGAAAAACTTCTCTTGCCCGGAAAGCACGGGCGATTCTACCAGGATAACTTTTTCCTAACGTAGTCAAAAGCCTTAACTAACTGAGCTCATCTGACCGAACCCGTAAGTACCTTTGTCAAAGAGAGGGCAATAGTTGGTTGCCTCTTGCTGCTCCAAGAAACTGCTCCTGAGCCGAGGGTAAAACTGTATCCTGAAGTAGATCTCCTCGTGTCTGGATCTCCTCCCCAATTTGAGTCACTCCAACCTTGGAGTCTGACTCCATCCCCTCCTGTGTAAAAGAGTCCTAGATCCTTCGTACTCTGCAGATACCGCAAGATCCGCAATCCTGCGTCCCAATGAGACTTCAATGGCGTCTGCATGAAAGAGCTCAACAGCCCCACGGAGAAGCTCAAGTCCAATTTGGTGTTCAGCAACCAGATCAATGAACCAACCAACTTCCGGTATTGCGAGGCATCAACTGGCTCACAAGGATCAGTAACGGTTAACTTTGTGTTCGGGTCCATCGGCGAAGTAATAGGCCTGCAGTTCTCCATCCCAAAGGCCTCAAGCAACTCATGAACATACCGTTGCTGAGAGACGAAAAACCCCCTCTGGGTCTGCTAGATCTCCAATCCCAAAAAGAAGTGGAGTAAGCCTAAGTTGGTCATCTTAAACTCCTTTGACAAGGTAGCCTTCGTCACACCAATGTGCTCCACATGACCGCCGATGAGAATGAGATCATCCACATAAAGGATGATAATCGTGACCATGCCGTGTTCCGAAAGAGATATAGGTTAGGATCTGCAACCGATCTCTGAAATCCAGTCCGAACAAAGAAGGAATCAATCTTTTGATTCCAAGCCCTGGGAGCCTGCTTAAGACCATACAAGGCCTTACGTAACTTGTAAACCATCCCTTCTGATCATGGAACAATAAAGCCTGGAGGCTGATCAACATGCACCTCCTCCTGCAGGTCACCATTAAGGAACGCAGATTTTACATCCATTTGATACACGGGCCACCTCTGAGAAGAAGCAAGGGCAAGAACGGTTCGAATCGTGGACATCCGTGCTATCGGTGCAAAGGTATCCTCGTAGTTGATGCCTAGCCGCTGAGCATAACCTTTAGCCACAAGTGTGGCTTTGTGTTTGTCCACCGACCCATCAGACGCATATTTGGTCTTAAAGACCCATTTGACATCAATGACTGACCGTTTCGACGGCCTCGGTACCAACTCCCATGTGCTGCCACTCGTAATCAACGAGGAGTAGAAAGCAGAATACTGAGCAGGCAAGTGGGACAGCAAAGTGATGGCCATGTCTTCAGATGATATCTCCTTCCCAACCTGGAGGACTTCCTGCTGAAGGGCCTGCAGCTTGTTAATGTGTTCCCGCATCGTCGAGGACTTTGCAGGGTTCATAACCCGCATTTGCACTTCCAAGGAGATCCTTTTCATGGGTGATACCCTGTTATAAAGAGAAGCCAAGTGCTGCCATATGCCTCTGGCCAACGTCATGTGCTTTATGTGATTGATTACTTGTGGTGTGCAGTTGAGGAAAATAAATGACCGGACCCTGGCGTTGACACGATCCCACATGTGTGCCTGTGCCTCTCGGTCCTTCTTCATCGACAGTAACTCCCCTTCCTCTGCTTCCGGCCGTGGAACCCCGATGACGATGAAATCAGCAAGGTCATATGACTCCAGCACAGACTCCATCATGACCTTCCAGATGCCGTAATTGTTCCCGTCCAACTGACGGCCCATAGGGAACGTGGGGAGAGTCGGGATCTTCACGTGCTTCTCAGCCATCTCTAACAAATCTGCCATCGCGGGGATTAAACTGAAAAAAAAGGGTGGGTGGGTGGGAAAAAAAACTCTAAACCTGCAAGTGGCTGTCCAGCACCTTAGCCCGCCTTACTCTTGCAATTTCTCTTCCCGAACAGTCCAAAACCGTCCACCAATCAGCAACTTAACTATCCCCCTCTTGCTCAGAAAACTCCCAAGATCTATCAAGAGCCTAGGGCTCTGATACCATCACCAATAGCGGAAGACTAACGCACGTAGGAGACGCATCACCATCGAGCTCCACGAACACCCCCAACGAGCACTGCAGCATCCCTCCACCGGGCTCCCATCTCCCGGTGAGCTGCCTCCCAAAACACCGGCCGGAGGAGATGATTATGACAAGGTGCCACTCTAGCCTATATATGGCTCTTCAACTTCCCATGCTTCCACTTATGGGATAATCCAAGGCACCTTCTAGCCATAGATCACACGCTCGAAATCACCAACCTTCCAACACCCTCCCTCGATTCGAGCTCTGCAAGCCACCGAGGCGCGAGGGGGTCGCCCACCCCAGGACCACACACGCCTAAGCTGCCCAGGACCACACATGCCCAGGCTCTGATACCATGTCAAAATACGCAGCGGAAATGATAACCAAACTTGGGTCCACAAGAGCAAGTAGAGTGCAAAAAATAGACAGCACAAGAAACACTGAGAGATAGGCGTGTAAACTCTTCTCTATACACAAGATCCCGTACAAAACTGAATGAGAAAATGGTGAGGAACATGGGGCCTATTTATATGCCCCATGGATGCAGTCGGCCAGCGCTTGAGGGCTCTCCACCACGACTGCATAAAGCAGTCGGCTAGCAGAAAATGTCTCCACGACTGTAGAAAGCAGGTCAGCCAGCATCAGCACCTCCACGACTGCATCATAGGCAGTCGGCCAGCCACCAGGAGCACATGAGGTGCAGTCGGCCAGCACCAGGGGCTCCTGCCAACATGTGGCATCCATCCACACCATGGAAAAATGGGGAAAAAATACGGGGAGTGAGGAAAAATGATAAAACACCTATACAAGGCGGGCACACCCACAACAGAAGCCCTGGTGTCTGATTAAGACAGGAGATGACTTCTAACAATTGGGTGCAACTGGTGAAGGCATGGGTGCGTGGGTGGGAGCTTGATGGACCACATGGTCGAACGGACTGCCCGGGTCTATGGATATAAGTGCTGGTGGCAAAATGATTCGTGCGAAGATTGGTTCAATGCAAACCGCAACTTGCAAGGGTCTGTTGGTAAGTGGAAGCTGATTTGGGTTTGGACTTAGCGGGATTTGCCTTTGGACTTACAGTGGTTTAGCATTTGGACTTTTTGGGCAATGTACTTGCAAACAATGATGGGTTGGCAGTCACGATTGCGGATTACCCAATTGATTCGGAGGGGATTGATGAAAAACTTCATCGCCTGGTCTTTTTTGGGCTTGCTCTTGTCAGGGCTACCGGTTGGTTCTTGGGCGTTTTCCAGCTCTGTTTGCTTTGCCGGTTCTTGCTCCCTAGTTTTCTACCTTTCCGATTGCATGTGGTGCCTTGCCAAGTGATTGCGGTGCCTTTCCGGTTGCTTTGGCTTTTCCATTTTCTGGCCCGGTTGGCTGAGAATGGAGACATCAAATCACAGCCTATGACCTATTGTACACTCATGGCTAGCTTTTTACCTACAGAGAAAGGCTCTTTGAAGTCCAACACTGAGGAAAGTAGATGAATATGACGATTTGGCTACCCACGTATATATTTGCACCAATGCTCCTAGTTGGCCAGTAGTATTTTGTCAGCCACCTTTGTCGATCACATGTACCCTACCCACATCACGTGCGCTGTCTGACTCTGCCTGTTGGCTGCTATCTGATGTCCGGCTGTGTGCTGCATACTTGTAGAGGTGTCACAAAACTCATAGCTGTGCCATTGATTGATTGAGAGCTAGTATTTGCCTCAGTTTCAGAACAAGGTAAGCATGCAATATTGGGGTCCTAAAACAATTGAATAAACTTAAGGGTGCAAAGATATGGATTGCTGAAGAACTCACGCCAATGCAACTCAAGCACAAGAATTAGCCAGGTCAGAGCAGCTCGGAAAGAAGGCAAATGGGCAGTCTATTGTGAAGGTAGAGCGCTCATTGAGGATTTTCGGAAACCCAAAGAGAATCCAAAGCCCAAACTAAAAAGAAGGCAGTCTATCGTGAAGGTAGGCTGGGCGCAATGGCATAGGGGGAAGGGACGACGGCGAGCAGGGTGGGAGGAGATGGCAAAGGCGGGTAGGTGCAGGTCCCGCCCGGGGGGGGGGGTGGGGGTGGGTTGGGGGTGGGTGGGTGGGTGGGTTGGGGGGGCTTACGGCTCATGCTCGAAGCTCTTGCACTGGAGGCAATCTCCGCCTGGAAATGTTAAGCCCCGAAGTGTCTCACTTAAGAGCTTTGCTTTTCAAGATTGGTTCTCTTCCTTGGCTAGCTGCTCCAAAAGACTTTGTAGAATATCTTAGAATGGGTAGAGTGGGGTTCTATTATAGATTTTTTAAAAGTAGGCCAACTTGTGTTGGTTATCTTTATTTGTATATTTGCATAAATTGCACTTACCTGTGTTAGCTGGGTGAGCAGTTACCATTGCTTTTTCATGGGCTAATCTCTATGTTGAACCCTAACCCTGACTAGGAGCCCTAACATGGCATGTGCATGTGAGTGTTGGAGCTGATGCTCAAGGCACAGGCTGGTGAGTGAGCTTAAAAGGGGGACAAGGAAGGGGGAGTAGATCGTGCAGGGCAGCTGGGGCAATGCATAGGGTGGTCTGGGGCAGGGACAACAGGCAGGGGAAGCACGCGTAAGGTGGGGAGGGGCAGCATGAAAAGGTGGACTGGAGAGGGAAAATGGGTGCACATTCCGCAGTGGGGTACGGGGGGAATTAAGCTTTTGTTTCTTTACAACTCCTGCCAAGGCTGTTATCTCAGTGATGTCAGAGTTACAGGTTTGGATAAATCTGACAAGGCTAGTGAATTTATATTCAAGGCTAGGATCAAGCTCTTCTTGCCAGTTTGATTAAGGTAAAGCAATGAGGATGCTGAACCTTCAGAAGCTCAAAGGAATGGATGGATTATGTATTCTGAAAGGCTCGTGACAGCTGCTTCAAGTCGGTGATATAAAGCATTGTAGTACCGAACCTTACATTTACTAACTTTTCTTGCAATGTAGATGCTTTTCAATGCCTCCTTGGAGAATGCTTGTAGTGAGCAAGGTGCCCGTATGTCTGCCATGGATAACTCAACCAGGAATGCAACTGAGATGTTGGAGAAGCTCACTCTCAAATACAACAGGTTCTATGGGTTTCCTTTTACTTTTATGCGTTTACAAATTTTGTGCTAATGAAGGTTTATGGCTTCTCATTTACCTAAATGTTATTGCAGATCTCGCCAAGCCTCAATTACAACTGAGCTCACTGAGATTATCTCTGGTGCTGCAGCCTTAGAGGCAGCTTAAGCCAGATCTTGGCAGGTTAACATAGTGATTTATGGTTCAAGTATGTGTAAAGCTTTGTGGTGGTCAATGGCAGACTTCACATAATGGTGCATCCTGCTTTTAAAGGTGAAGACTATGGTTCTTAGGATGTCAAGTTTTACACAAACAGGATACTCGACTTCTCTGTCCAAAAAATAAATAGGAAAGGTCTGGAGGGTTAGTGCTGGTTTTTTTAACTACTCTTATCAATAATTTGTTGTGTTAGACTACTGGAGTCTTCAAAAGTGTGGGCACAATGAGCTGGCCGAAGTGATTTTTTGACCAGTCTTTTGCTGAAGTTGGGTTCTTCAGGATCTAAGAACTGTGCCTCTTGACCGAATATCCTTAGACCATAGCAAGCAATTACATTTTAAATGTATGCTTATTTTTGTGGTGGTGAGAGGTTTGCCTGCAACGTTGCACTTACATATTAGGAACTCTTGCATGCAAAGTTGGTATGCGTCAACATGTACTCAGTCGGCCTTAGCAATCTCCTTTGACAGAGAGCTTTCCATTGTATGTTGAAGAGGGCAGAGGGTTGTTTTTGGTGCCTTTGTGCCTCTAAGCAGAGACAAGGACTGTTGATTGTGCAATCTACTAGGAGTTGATGGATTTACCTACTCCACATGCTGCTAAAACTTGTCAATGAGGCCCCTTGATGTGCACTGATGTGTCGAAAAATAAAGTTGCGCCTTGTATTTGATACTCATGCTGCATCTACTGGTTGGCTGTGCCATGTGCATATTTAGTTGCTGTCAAGCTGAGTGGCCCTTACTATTGTTAATGTTACACGCTCTGCCCACCGTGGCATCAACCCAGCTTACACCATGTTTTGCTTTAAAATCTGTTCCAGGCTAGGCTTGACCTTTTTAACCATATACATGCAAGGCTTAAAGTAGTGCTTGAACGGCTATGCTTGTAGTTTTTAAGTCGGCACATCTGTACTGACGTTTGTGACTTTATATAAGCTTGTTGGAAAAGTTTTGCGAACCTTGATCATAGCTAAGTTATAGTGGTTGGTCTCACTGAAGAATTTTTCTTGTTGGAAAAGGATGCACAGTCCTTTTGCTTGTTGAAAAAGGATGCTGATTACATTGAGCAGTCGAGTTATGTAGGCGCAATGTTCTCATCAATCATATTGCTGTGTAGTGTGGAAGCAGACGAATCCCGTATGTTTTCTGTGATCTATGTTGTGAGTAGCTATCACAAATGGTCCATGATATCCATATGTCAACACGTATGTTGTGTGGGGGATCTGTCTTGTGAGTAGTTATTACAAGTGCCAGTTGTTGACAAGCTTCTATGAGAACAATGCTCCAAAGTGCAAACAAGTGGTTTGAAATTTGGGATGTTTTAGAAGTTATCGGGTGGTTACTTATGATGTATGGAAATGACACTGCATTTTGAGCACATATTGATGATTGAGAAGATGGACTTGCATTGACAAACCCATTTTTCATACGATTCAGTCATGGTGGAAAATGTTGCATGTGGTAACATGTAAGCTTAATCATGTGGTGCAATGATTCAATCATCCAATGTTAAAGCAGTTATGTAAATATAACATCTTCTATCAAAATAACATAGCTATGATGCAAGCGAATGGTGCCATTGATGGGTGACTTAGCATGTCTTCCTCCCACTTACAAGACCACTTTCATTGTTGGAAGTCCAGAATAGATAGTTGTGATAGAGCGGTACATGACATTGTACTTATGTGGGCACGTGTTGAAATTGGAGCATTGCTTTTGTTTGTTGAATATCTGTTATTGAGTTGTAAGGAAATGATAATGTTTTGTAAATTATACTTACAGGACAAACAAGAAACATGAATTTCAACCTTGGAGTAATAAGATTAAGATGAGAGAGAGAGAGAGAGAGAGAGAGAGAGGTAGGTGTCTGTGCAATTCCTAGAGCAGTTTGCTTGGTTGCTAAGCCCATGTTTCAACCTTTGGCAGCAAACAAGTTGGATAATGAAGAGTATCTCGCTTGTAGTAGTATAGAAACATATGGTAAGGATGGTGTGAAGAGAGGCTCAAGGAAAAGAGAGTGAAGCATGTGGAATTGCATGTGAACAACGCTTGTTTGCTTTTTTTTTTTTGCTTTCCCCAACAAGTCTTTTCATACGTCTTATTTTTATTGGCCTTCATGCTCCCCTTTGTAGACTATTGTGTGTGGGGGAGTTGATATTGTTCAAAAAGGGCCACAACTTCCCTAGAAAGGCTTACAATAGCTTGTGATATTTTTTTTGGGCTGACATTTGACTTTTGATGCGTCTGCAATAGCTAAGTTCTTCACGTATCACTTGCATCATCACTAGTTCTCTACAACTTTTGTTAGTAAAATAGGGTTTAGCCAAGATTATGATGGAAAGAAGTGATGGTTAAGCATATTGATTAAGCATGGAGATAAAGATAACGATAATGATTTTAACACAAGAGAGAAGTGCTTGAGACACCGAATAGATTAGCATAGTAGCCAAAAGGTTTATTTCTTCATTAATTATTGAAGCCTTTTATAGGCACCAAAATGAGTCAAAATGAACTTGCTATGTTGGATATTGTTATTGTTAAAACCTATGAACCTTGGCTCACTCCATTGTTGATGGATGATTATTTGCTCTTTCTAACACTCCCCCTTCGATTATCCATCACTTAAGACGTGTGGATTTACAAAGCTCCTTTTTGGCTTTAGTTTCACACCTTAATCTAGGCATGTTTGGATTTATCAAGCTCTTTTTGGCTTTGGTTTCACAAACTTAGTCTAGTGAAGTTTTACAAAAGATTTGGATAATAGATAGTGAGTGACTTCGGTTCAAGGAAGTCTTTTAGAAGGCCCAGTCTTAATCATGTGCGAGGTTGGCCTCTTCTTTGAAGGCCGGATCTTTTTTTTTTCTTGACTTTATTTATTGAAGTAGATTTCTTCTCTCGGTTTCCTTTGTCTTGGATTCCTCCTTGGACCCCAATGTCATGATCTCTTTGCTGAATGACCATGGCACCCAACTCTTCTTTTGTGGCTTGTGTTTCTCTACATTGTTTATTTCTTCACCATAGAGGTGCATAAGTACTCCGAAAGGCCCATAGCCCAAGCATAGTCATAGTAATGTGGCCATTTTTTGGGTTTGGATCTACCCTCGGATGACATTGCACTCTTGATATGGAGGAAGGTCTTACCCTTTGTTTATGCTCAGTAGGACATTGTATAATCCTTTGACAATAGTGATTACAAGCTTAATGACACTGAAAATGCTTAGTGTAATCTTTTCCCTTGAAAGATAGGCAAAAAACTAGTGGGTTTTGGAGGATGCAATTGAAGTGCTAAATTAAGGGGGTTTTGAGAAATAATGCAATGGCATGCAAAAAACTAGTGGGTTTTGGAGGATGCAATTGAAGTACTAAATTAGGGGGATTTGGAGAAATAATGCAATGGCATGTAATAACAACTTCCCAATGAAGGTTTTGAACCATCAATTAGTGTGCATAATTAGCATTAATTAATTATTAATGGCAATAAGATGAAAAATAAAGAAAGTGTTGATTTTCACCATCCAATCATCAAATAGCTTCAAGATTTGGGTTTCGAGTAGGTTGTAGAGCCAAATGTTGATGGGAAAGAGTAATTAGACCAACTCCTTTAGAGGTCACCAAAATCTATGTTTTTCAAATTGGACCAAAAGGCCTTGGGTGAGGTTGAATAGAAGTGAGTTGGATACAAGACTTTGTGCTTGGTTTACAAGAAGATGGCTGGAGGAGTGAGCAATAAGAAGATTTATACAAGCTACATTTTAGAACAGAGAGGGAAGAAGAAGACTATCACTAAATAGCTTATTTATGGATTAATAATGAGGTCTAAAGATCATGCTCTAATACCATGCTGGTAAAATAGGGTGTAGCCAAGATTAGGGTGGAAAAGAAGTGAGATTTAAACATGGTGATTCAGCATAGAGATTAAACTAATGATAATGATTAACACGAGATAATCGCTTAAGACACATAAGAGATTAGCATAATAGCCAAAAGGTCTATTTTTCCAAATCCTTTTATCATCAAAATGAACTCCCTATGTGGAATATTTATAGGAATATAGCACAATAGAAAGATAGATAGCAAAATAAAGTGCAATAGATAGAGAATGGAGAGAATAAATAGAGAAAGGAGAGATTTAAAATTCTAAGCTAGATACAATGTGATGGTGTTGTCCACTCGTGCGCTCTCAACAAGTAGAGCTTAGATGAGGATTTGGATAGAGGATGTATTAAGTATAGAGGGTGTGGATACTCACCAGCATTGTATGCCTTACTATTGTGTGATAACTATGTCAATATATAGTGTTGGTGGTGTGGTAGGTGCGCATATAATACGAGTAGTTATGTGGCATAGACATGGTCCACCGCTCTCAAAACACAGCCAACCGATCATTGCGCACTAATAATGAACCCATACCGTTGGGCTGGGGCTCCCGCCCTCCTCGCACCCTTGCCAAGGGGACTATTAGACCTCCTAGCCAAGGTTAGAGAGCTGGATCCTAGTTATTGCTCAAACCCTAACCATCTCCTAACCATAAATGCTCTCACAATAACCACCCCATTGGTGTCTAAGCTAGGGTTCCCACCAAAGACACGTGCACCAATGGCTTCTCCTCATAATGGGAGCCTTTAAAAATGCGCATATTAGAAAAGGAATTTGAAATAACACACCTTAGGCTTATGCATTTTTGTTTGGATATCAAAGTTTGGCAAGAGCTAAAATGCATTTTTATCCTCGAGGAGATGTTAATAGCATTTGGCATGGTTCAATGCAAGTCAGTTTATGAAAGGCCTTTTAGATGCTAATAGAGCTACAATAATTAAAAAACTAGCTATTTCAAACCAATATCCAAGTGGATATCATCTATCTTCAAGAAGTGAAAGCGGTTGCCAACCTCCTCTAACAGAACCTTACAAATATATCTAAACAGCATAAGTGGTACATTACTAACCATGCCCAGGGAGCTGGTGGTACTATTGTAGGTCTTCATAACTCGTGGATGCCCTTCTATAAATCCCATGAAAGTGATCCTAATAACCAATGGGTGGCTCTCCATTTGGACCATCAGGATTTCAAGTTTGTTTTGGTCTCTGTTTAAGCAACTGGCTCGGTAGTCTCCAAAACTCAACTATGGGAATCTCTAATGCACTTTATAGATCCCATCATCCTTATAGGGGACTTCAACATGGTTGAATCCCCTAAAGATAGGCTGTTAAGTATGGGACACACAATCAAAGGTGCTGAAAGGACTAGTTGGCTGGATTTGAAAGGATTACGTGCCCTCCAAGACTTGTCCTGTGATCATGAATTCACTTGGGGAAATGGGAGACAAGGTAACCAACTGAGGAAGGCAAGGCTGGATAGATGTTATTCGTCTACAGCCATCAGCAATAGATTCCTCAACACTAAAGTGAAAACACACAGGTTAATATCGCCCTCTTGGACCACTATCCTATTCTCTGCTCCTTTTTGCAACAAGGAACCCAAAAGGTTAGAGCAGGTTGGTTCCATATGGACCCCAAACTGTTTCAACTCTTGACAGTTCGTGCTAATCTCGAACTGATATGGTCAACCCACTTCAAAGCTTTTAGATCCCCTACCCTAAGGCATGGGGACACGTGGTGAGAGATTCTCAAAATTATAAACATTAAGAAGGAAGTTACTAGAATCAGGACTGAGAGAAGAGCACTAAAATGTATAGAGTGGCAAACTGTATGGATAAACTGAAATAACTGCACTTTTAATCATGTATTTCTCAATATGATGCTTGGTCTGAGAGATGGTTTGAATTTACAAATGAGAACCCTTCACAAAGTCAGTATGCAAGCCTGTAAAGCACAGTACACAAAGAACGTGATGGAGGAACTGATCCAAATGAACAGAGCTCAAGAAGAGTTTCAAGATAAAATCAGTCAAATCCACAAAGAGCGCCTGGAAGAGGACGGCCAAGTGGTATTGGAAGAAATGGATCAGCTTTTCAAAGATTCCAAATTATAGAAATACATCCTGAATCTCACCGGAAGTGAGAAATACGTTAGCTTGATAAGTCCTGCACCAAGTTATGCTTCTTGAAAAAATAATTTTGTATCTTGTTTTGACTTTCATCCTTTTAATATAGTTCACGCTTTTTTTTAAAGAAAGGAAGAAAACCCCTCCATGTACAAATGCCAACCAACCATCTTGTGTCCTCATGTACCATCCTCCTTTATGATAGATAGTAGGGTTGTGATAAGGTCTACCTTCTGTGGGCCATGTCACCTAAGTATGTCCTCAACAAGCGGAAGGTCCAAATCTCTCGACGTAGGGATGTCTAGCTCTCGAAAAGGATTGGCTCTCTCAAGTAACTCCACGGGTGTGTGGGCCCAAGGATCTAGCACTATGTTATTATCAATGGCATGTGCAATTTCTATGTAAATGTGGGGCTTCAATGGCCTCTAGTAATTTCTATGTCAATGTGGGGCTTTAGTGGCCTCCACTGCCGCTAGTTGAGATAGTCTAAAAAAAAGTTTATGATGGAAGTCTGAGAAGCATCCCACGTTGCAACTCGTATAGTAGGCATTGTGTGAGCAAGGTATCTAGATGATGACATGGCTCCGAAACTTACATACTCAAGCATCATTGATCTGCATAGTGTAAAATTTGTGAGAGAGGGCCAAATCCATCTCAGAAGAGACAATTGATAACATCACGGAGGCTCATAGTGATCAAGAAGCAACATGATTAAGCATAATGATGAGCTTAAGCTATAGAGATTTAAACATGGATTAATTTAATCACAAGAATGATTAGCATAATCATGCACTAATTGTATGATTAACTATCTTGCCCCTTAAGTGTACGTTGATTCATCAAGAAAACTCGTGGGCATGATCTAAGAAAGCATCTCCTACATCTTCTCCTAAACCTCCTCCATAAAGCCTAGAATCTCTCCACCTCTCCATAACTCACGGGCTTTAACATTTCACTCATCTATTGGTGCATTTCCATGGATAAAAAAGTTTTGAACCTTAGCCCCTTGTCCCCTAATGTCACATAGGATATTTTGGTGTATTTAATCCAACACCCTCCTTCGACAAAATATCCATTACTAAAGTTGATGACAATTCTAGTCCTAGTTATTGTTTACAATGATGGGATGATGACCATGCTGGTGCCCATAGGTCTTACTCCAGCTAGGTTTACAATGCCATTTATGATACCATATGCTAGACCCTAGTTATGTTTACAACTAGTTTAGGATAAAGGGATGACTATAGGAGGGCAGGTTCTCTTTTTTCTGGAAAGCCTGGCCATCTTCAAGGTAGTTGGCCTCAAGTGAGGCTCCCCTTTGCTTCATTTCCACTTGAGCCTGCTTCCTCTGCAAGTAAGGATTTTTTGGCCTTTTTCCTAGCAAAACAATCATGGTTAGTTTTTCCACGAAAGTTACAAAACTTATTGAGAAATTCCTTTCTCTAAAAATGTTCCTTTAAAGGATGCCTTTGGTCCATGTTTCTTGTGGCCCCCTTGGTTAAAGTAAGCTTCCTCCTTGTAATAGTGACCTTACCTCCGTGTGATCTTCTTTTCCTCTTCAAGTAGAGAAGCCTCTACATTCATTTGTGTTGGAGATGGTAGGTTGGTAAGTGTGGTAACAATGTTACCATACTCATCTTGTGGTAGGCTCTTTAGAAGCACTACAATAACCTCATCATCTTCAATGTGTTTATTGATTCGTGCAAGTTGGATTAAAATGCTCTTCATACAGTTTAGGTGAGTGAAAGGAGAATCTCCCACGTTCATTTTCAATTCAAAGAACTTTATAAGAAGAGAGATTTGGAGTTTTTGGTTTGTGCCCCAAATAGGACATTAAGTGTTTCCCAAGCTTCATTTGAGATGTCCTTCCCATCGATGTGATGAATCAGATTATCACTTAAACCTAAGGCTATAATGGCAAGTGTTTTTTCATCTTTGGCTAGTCATGTTGCTTTTGCATCCCTTATACTTGGATTTTGGCCTTCAAACTTATTTCTCTTCATTGAAAAAGCCATTTAGGGAAGGTCTTACCTTTGGGATGAATACCCAAAAAGCAGTGTCTAGTTCCTTTACAAATTTAAGGCAAAAAACAAAAAACAAAAAAACACCTTCTCCATACATATGCATGTTACTACTCAAAAATTCACTTAAACCCATAGGCCTTGCATAAGGATAGTAGTGTGGCTTCTTTTTTATCTTTGTAATCTTCTTTTTAATGTAATTCATGATAGATGACTCACTTGAGCTTGGCATTTTGAGGATGCAATCATATGGCGAACATGCTTGTGTCGTCAATTTTTGAAGAAATCGACTCTAGTAGTAGTGAGATCTCACCCTATCATACAATCCATAAGCTATTTTGGGGTAAAGTGCTGATTGATCCATGCTAACATTATCTAATGCCATTTAAAATGGATTGATATTGAAGCTTACCTAGTGCTATTTATAACTATAAGAGCATGGGAGCTCTTTCATAGCTTAACCTCTTCAAATCTACCCTCCAAATTACCCTATTCTCTAGATAGTTGACAGTGAGTTAAGCTCACTAATCTAAGCTTAATTAATCCTAATCTCATCTAATTGGGGACATTGGTGGTTCACTCATGCCATTAGGGGGTTGTTACAATCTTCTATCAACTCACATTCCATTTGGTCCTTAATTTGTAGCTCATTTACACTCTTCTTTGCTCTATGATAGGAAATATCAAGCCTCCATTGATGGGTATGGCACAGAGATGAAAAATGGTAAAAACTTGATTAAACTGATGATGACGATTAATTAAGTTAATGATAAGACTAATTCAAGGAAGATTCATGATCCTTATGGCTTTGATACCAGTTGATAATATCATGGAGGCTCATAGTGATCAAGGAGTAACACAACAATGCAATCTCCCACAAATCTCATAATAGGTTGGCCATCTACATAAAAAGTGCTCCTCTGTCTCAATCGTGCATACCTTGCATATATGTGCCTCCCAAGGAATGCCCTTTGCTATATTGAACTCAATTTGTAGATGACGTGATGATACTCTTAAATGGCCAATGACAATACGTATGGCATTTGTGTGTGTGTGGGGTGTGTGTGTGTGTGTGTGTGTGTGAGAGAGAGAGAGAGAGAGAGAGAGAGAGAGAGAGAGAGAGAGAGAGAGAGAGAGAGAGAGAGAGAATTATAAGGAGATCTCCTCCATAGTTGAATGAACCCATGTTCATTATCACATGTATTCATAGTTCTAAGCAACACTCTTTCATTTTACCATACAGACTAGTTAAGACAAGGCTTTGATCCAGTAATACTCTGAGCTAAAACACATAACGATGCCCATGAACACAGTTCTATAGATTAGCTTAATTTCTTGCAAAAACCCAGCTTATTCAAGTATGAAAAAAGCAGTGTTGTTCTTAATTACTTGTGTACCTTGATAGAAGGACCCCTTGCAGAGGCAAGAGTGAGAGACATCACACAATGTTCAATAAGAAAGCAGACATGCTAAGTGAGTAAAAGAGCACACCTCCAATCTAATATATGTGTCACTCCTAAAGGAGGCAGAGCGGAGGAATCTCCATCGTAGCAACAAGTGCCGTATAAGAACGTTGCTGTTCACCACCATCCTTTGTGAGATCATGAGATAAACAATCCTGTATAGAGGCGCAACAACTTGTATTCAGTCACGATGCCATGGAAAATGTAGTTGTCCACATCCACCCCTTGTAAGGTTATGATGAACATAGAGATACGGCATAGTTGCAACATCTAATAGGTCCAATGTGAAAGAGTTTGCAGAAGTGAAGAACCCTAGCAAAGTAGGCTATTGTTCCATTTGTGCCATTACATGTGTCATATGAACACAAATGGACTGTGTGTGTGTGCACATGTGTGTACGTACATTAAAAATTAGAGACGTCTATTTTTTAATAGACATCATCTACAAATGCAAACCAAAAAATTAGACATTCCCAATCTTGGAATTTTAATCCCTCTAAAGCCCATACAAACACAATTTTTATAAAAATTACACGAAGTATGCAAGTTTTTTGTGAGCGCAACAAATTTGCAGCTTACATCCTCTTAGTGCCTCACGATTCTACTTGGCACATGCCATGCCCCTAGGCCAAAGTGGCAATACAACATTGATATATCATGGAATCACCCATGTCCTTCGGATAACATTGATGCACATATTCCTTACAAGCACAAGAGACATAACTTGATAACATAATTGTAACCTTTATGGGGACGTCCATTGTTTTATTTGGAAGCGCCTTTTATATCATCTACCAAGATTAATGTATTTAATGAGCCGTGTGCACTTGTATGATGTCTACTAGGATTAATGTGTTTAATTACTTGTGTGCACTGACTAATATTATTTTTAGATGAAGGCATTGAGTGGTGGATTATATCTTAATCGCAGGTGGAACATGTGGACTACTATGGGATATTTTGGAAGACATGTGAACACATTTTTTGGTTTCATATTTAGGCATCAATATTTTTGTGAGGCTAAGGTCTCATACCTTTGTGCATACCGAATAGTATTTTATACTTTTGGTGTGCCCAAGACTTTAAATTAATGCTTGCTATATTTTTGTAGAGTTTGACACTCCTAAACTCAAAAGCACTTGTGCTTTGTTTTTGTAGAGTTTGACACTCCTAAACTCAAAAGCACTTGTGCTTTGTTTTTGGAATTATCTTTCTCGAAGAAAGCAAGCGTTTTTTCTAATATATATAAATATGGGTGAGTGGTACAAGGGCCATACTCATCCAAGGGAGATGTAACCCACTCTTATGTAGACGGTGACCTCGACTCTATTCTCCAACTTTCTCTTTTTTATTTTATTTTGTTTATTAAAGTTTATGCTTTTAATTTGTGCAAGTATATATTATGCTCTAATTTTTGTGTTGAGAAATTTGAATTCCTTCTCCAAGATTTAAAAAGGTCCTGACACAATGGTATAAGAGCTTTGGGGACTACTCAAGGAGAAGGATTTTTTAAGAAATTTTTAAAAATCAAGGTTTAGGCAATTTATTTGGTGCAAAGAAGGCCAAAGGTTTGATTTTTATGAATTACTAAAGCTTCAAAAAATCAAAGGAGAATTATCACAAGAAAATTCTTGGACAAAAAGAGGAGCTCACCAAAAATCTGGATGGATGCTTCAAAACTTTGTCATCTTTTTCCAAAAACCATTTACCACTTACCAAATACCACCCTCAGGAGTAAAACCACCTTTTGATTCTTCCATCCTCTCAAAAATCTAGCCTTATGGATGGAATGAGCATGGCTTGAAGATCATTCTCCTAATTTTAGATTTTGGAAAGGTTCTCAATTCAGTAAATCCATATTTGAAAGTGAAGGGGCTTCTACCAAATTTAAAAAAAAAAGATTTCTATCTCCCTCCATGCATAAATTTTGCTCTCTCTCTCTCTCTCTCTCTCTCCTAATTTGTGCCCCTTTTCTTTTCTTCCTTCTCTCTCCCTATTCGTCGGAGTTCCCTTTCTCTCTCTTTGTTTTGTTGTTGCTTTGCTTAATGCAAAAGCTTTAGAGCTTTACCAATTTTTTTGAAAAATAAAAATAAAAACAAAATTTTATTGAATGTGTTTTTGCCATCAATTCCCCTTTCCTTCTCTCCCTTTGTGCTAAAACTTGCCAACTTTTTCTATCTCTTTTCTAATTTTTGCCGATGCCGGCCGCTATTTTTTCTCTTTTGTTTTTGCGTTACCAGCTCTTTACTAGGTTTTTAAATCATTTAAAAGCCTTAATAGGGGCCTACAATGAGTGAAAATTCAAAATCTATTAATTAATACGAGAAAGTTCTGATAACCTTTGTTAAGAGTTTTTTTAAAAAAAATTAAACGCTACATGGAAGTCGTTGAGGATCGTTGCGCCCTTGCTCCCCTCTGAGCCAACCGTTTCGATGAAGATGATTCCCCGGGCAGTGCAGAGGCGAATCACCTGCAGTGCGAGGCCGATCTTGCCTCTCACCTGGAGTCAGCGCCCTAAACCAGAAAGGCCTCCCTCTCCTCCCCCTTCGCACGCTTCGCCCAGCGCATTCGGGTAGCCTACGAGCGCGTCCGATTTAAGAATCTCCCTCCTCAACTCAGAGCTGCCGCTGCTGCAGCGTCCACCCACGCCGTAAGGCACGCCCTATTCTCTTCCCCCTATTATTTACGTCTCTGTTTATTATTTTTTTGTATCTGTGTCTGCTCCATAAAGGCAAAAGAAAAAACCAATTCGCGTTCAACAGAGATCCTCTGCCGCAGCCTGATTTTTGAATGGAATTGAATGAAACTGAGATGAAATTTCCCAGGGACCTGCTATGTGGAGACACGTGATACAGGTACATACTCATGATGCAATTGACCCAGATTGAATTTGCATGTAATACTACGTAGGTTGCGGGATTCTGATATTTAATGTTTGCTCACGATGGGGCTGCTAGAGAGTTTGTGGGTGTGACACCAAGTATGAAAATTCTAACTCCATAGGAATTTTCTTTGGTATATTTAAAAAATATCTGTGGTGACAGAATTTTGATCGGCCTTGTCTCTGTGGAGCTGTGATTTTTTCCGAATAGGAGAGTGAATAGGAGAGTGAATAGGAGAGTGAATATTTAAAGATCATATATATATATATATATAATTTCTTTGTTGAGCCCAACGTTGTCGCCAGTTTCCTTCTTCTCTCTCGATACCATCACCACCTCTTTCTCCTTCGTCTTCCCCTCTCTTCGCATGTGCCGCCGCCCGGAAGTAGTAGTAGCCGCGCCCTCTTTCTTCTTTCTGTTTGTCGGTTTTTCTCTGTTATTGTCGAGCTTTCTGCATAGACAGTCTCACGCAATAGAGAGCTCGCTGGGTTAGCTCCAGTGAGATGCTTGGCGCTAGAGCTTGCCACCTCACTTGCTAACGAAACCCATGAAGCTTGCTGGACTATGAGCATGGAGAGGAGGCTGAGGGTGCTGCAACAAACGACCTTGCTGGAGGCCGAGAAGCTGCCCGTGAGAGGAAAGGTCCAGCACTGAGAGCGTGGTGCAGGCGGAGGCCACCACCTGCTCACTGCCAAAGCCGTAGAATTCATTCCCTCCTAGCCGCAGCTCCTACAGCTGGTTCAGTGAAGCTAAGGCCACGGTGGGCAAAGGCGCCAACAAGCCGCAATTGGTCAGATTGATGGCAACCACCCTCCCATTCCCACAGCTGACTCCTCGCCAGTCGAGCTGTTGGAGCTCGCACACCCAGCCAGCCAGCACCCCGGACGGATCCTTCTCAATCCTCTGCTTGAAACTGAGCAACCCTTGCGTGTCTTTAGAGAGCCCAGAGCCATCATTCTGTGCAGCAATGCCTCGTGCCAACAAGACAGGCCACCCATTATTATTTGGGCAGCGGTCTGGACAAGTGGGTGGAGAGGTTGGCGAACGGAGTACGGGATAGGGCCAGACAGGAAGTTGCGGCGAGGGGAGACGGGCTGGGCCGTGCCATTGTCTATAGACGGAGAGGGGGTCGGACCCGCCAGAGTAGTTGGAAACCTGATGTTTGGCGTGAGGAGGGCGGCAGCGTCGTATATGAGAGGGAAGAAGCGCCCGTTGAGGTGGATGTATGCTTTACACGAGGGCTGCAACGAGCTCTCTACATAGCTTCAACGCTTCTCAACATGTGCGATGCCATGTGTTGCAAGCTTCTTGGATGGCGGGCAAAGCCCAACGAGAGAGGCTATTGCTGCTGGTCCTCGGAGGTCGAGGAGGGCGTACAGTGGCTACGGGCTCAGACAGTCAAGTGCCGAGGGTGATGGTGGTGATGATGAGGGACTCCACTGTTTGCTGGTCTTGGGAGGCCGAGGAGGGCATACGGTGGCTGCGGGCCTGGACGGTCAATAGGGTGCCGAGGGTGATGGTGGCGACGATGAGGTCTTCCGTTGCGAGGAGACCATGCTTACGCTGGTGGTTTCCTAGCTTCCACTCCACGCGTGCAGACGGGCAGTGGCATCATCTCTGGCTATCGTACGCCTTGTTGGTCATGTACATGGGTGTTCAAGGGGAATGGAAGCGTCGACTGGCAGCTGACGTGCACGAGATTTCGTGTGAGGTGGAATGCCTCCTAATTAATGCTTACGCTTCTAACCCCTCAACAAAGTATGGATATTTGAACGAAGCTTCTCTTCAATGAAGCGTCGGAATCCTCTGCGTATCCTCTGATTAACCTCTGCTAATCCTCTGCGTATCCTCAACCATCAGTCACTTCGAGCGCTCCGTCGGGGCCGGGGCAGTCTGCATGGCCGTTGCGTCAGGCTTTCCTCAGCCTAACGCATGGCAGTTGCATGCGCCCTCATTACTCCAGCTCAATGCGCCGTCTCGTCCGGTCGACCACATTGGTGCTGCTCCTTCTCCTTCGTGCTTCTCGTCTCCTCCTCAGGCAGTTCTCGAAGCCTTCCATGGCCTGCCCATGGAAGCTGCTCTCAAGTCACATGGTGCTGTCTCCGGCCCAGCCCTGAATCTCCCTCCTTCGCTGGTGGATGCCCACGGCCCTTCGTCCTCTGATCGTCTCTGTAGCGGGGGCATTGGTGTTGCTGGAGCAGGCACACGGGACGCACATATTGGAGGTAAGCCCTCAGTCACTCTTCCTTCTTCTCAAATCCAAAGAATACAGCATGATCTGGAGAATAGGGCTCTTATCGGACTGCTGGCGGGTCCTAGACCCCGGATTCGACTCCAGTGGGGTGCGATTGGTGCTGAAGTGGAGACCATCCAGGCCCTTCCTAAAAACCACTATCTGTTTGTTTTCAAGCTCCCGCAAATGGCGTTTGATGTCCTCAGCAGAGGCCAGTGGCTCATCCGTAATTCCCCCCTCAGCCTTTTTCGCTAGAACAAAGATTTCAATCCTGAAGCCTCTGCCTTGGTTAACTACCCTGTCTGGGTAGAGTTTCCTAATCTACCCCTCCCTACCATAATCACCTAGGAGTCATTGGTTCTAAGCTGGGGAAAGTTCTGGGAGGAAAACCCCGCTCGGATTATGTGCCTTCATGGCACCCTCAAGTTCTCATAGAAATGGACATTTTGTTGGATCTCCCCTCAGCTATTGATATCTTCACCGACGATGGTGAACACTTTGAGCAAGCCATAGTTTGCAAGTACCTCCCATCCGCCTGTTTTCACTGTGGTGCCAATGGGCACTTCGTCTCAGAAATTGTCCTCGACTTACCTCGGTCAACGCCCCTTCCCCAGCTTCTCCAGATGCCACCCCTCTTCAGCAAGCCCCTAAAGCAGCTAGAGTCACCCCCCCTAAGAGGGCGACCAAAGATACCTGGCAGGATGCTTCTAAGACCAGGGCTAAATCTGTTAACAAGTTTGCCCTCCTAGCTTCTTTGCCAGAGTGGGTTGACTCTGAGGTTGAAGAGTCTCTTCTCTCGGGATCTGATGAAGAAGCAGAGGTGGGTAAATCGCTGGAAGATCAGGTTAACGAAAATGATCAATCTACAATGTTAATGTTCTGGCAGGAGACACCTCTGCTTATAAAGGCAAGGAAGTACAGGTGGAGGGGGATGGGCTTTCCACTCCTATGGAGATCCACAAAGACCACAAAAGACCTATGCAAGCTGCTTCACAAGCATCGCCCATCAGAGTTCAGTCCAAGAAATCCAATAAGAAGTCCCATAAATGAGGATTGTTTCTTGGAACATCAAGGGGCTGTCAGACCCCATCAAGGCTAGGAAGCTAAAAAAGTGGTTCCGCACTAACAATTCGGAGATAATAGCTCTTCAGGAGGTCAAAACAAATGGCAACGATCTTTTTAGCCGTCTTAAGGAGGTCTCTGAGGATCATAGATGGTTCTCTTCGTCTCATTCTAGAGGCTCTGGAGGTGCTGTCCTGGGAGTGCCTGTTAAATGGGATGTCTCCCCTAACTCGGTTGTTGGGGGCTTCAACTGGATTTCAGCCAAGGTAGATAAACCAGTCAAGATGCAGATTTGCTCCGTCTATGTAGGGGGTGCTGCTGTTGCTGACAGAGCCAACTTGTAGAGTGAGCTCAAGGAGATGGATGGCCCAGTAGTCATTGTAGGAGATTTCAACATGGTGGAGTCCTTAGCGGATAGATACAAAGGCCTGGGGCCAGGTAATCAAAGGATTAGAGAAAGAGAGGTGGGTCCAAGTCAAAGAGCTCTTTTCTTTGTGGGATGTAGGAGAAGAAGCTGAGTTCACTTGGCAGAACTACTCCTCTGGCGAGAACGCCAGGAAGGCTAGATTAGACAGATGTTACATTTCTTCGGAATTAGCCAATATCTATTCCAGGGTCAAGTCAAAACCTAAATACTCCTCTTGCTTGTCGGATCATTATCCTCTGGTAGTCACCTTGGATGACAAAGCCACCAAAGTTAGAAACTCTTGGTTTCACACTGACGCTTCCCTCTTTCAGCTTAAGGTGGTGCAAAAAGAACTCAAGAAGATCTGGGTGAATGCATTCAGTAAAGCGCACTCCCCTGCCGCCGCAGCCTGGTCTCTCAAGCTCTGAGGGAGTCCCAAAAAGCTCTCACTGGTTTTAGGAAAGAGGTCACTATCATAAGAAGGAAAAGGAGAGAAGCTATCTATCTCCAGCTTATGGAACTTGAAGCCAAGAACAATGCTGTAGTTAAGGACCAAGAAGAGATCACCAAGCTAAGGGCCCATATTAGATCTGAGGAGGAGCTGGCCTTTAAGCATGCTACAGTTTTCTTCAGAGAGTGGTGGGCTGGCAGGATCGATCGCCCGTCTAAAGAAATGTTCAAGATCATGAGAAAGAAACAAGTGAGAGATCTTGTACCTCTGCTGACCACCAATGATGGCACAGCCAGGACTGAGGAGGAAAATTGTGTTCTGGTTCGCAATCACTTTCAAAAGCTCTTTAGTACACCTGAACAGTTCAGTGAGCTGAAGGCTAAGGCCCGCGATTCGGTCTGGGAGGCTAGATATAATGTCATCTCTGCAGAGCTGGCAAGTCAACTTGATGTACCTATTTCAATCTCAGAAATTAAGATGGCCATAGAGAGTTTGAAACCAAACAAAACTCCTGGATTGGATGGAATGCCGGGTGAGTTTTTTCTTGTCTTTAAAGATTGGATTGCCCCTTTCATACAAAGGGTTTGGGAAGAATCGGTGAAGTACTCTGCTTTGCCCACTATTATCAATACGGGAGTGATAAAACTTATCCACAAACGAGGGCCTAAGGATCTCCTAGAGAACTGGAGGCCTCTGACTATGCTGAATTCTGTATACAAAAAGTGCTCGCCAAAGGAATAGCCTGCAGGATCACTCCCAGCTTAATGAGTCACGTCTCAGAGAGCAGAAAGGATTCATCCGTGGAAGAAGACTCATTGAAGCTGTAATTACAATTTGGGAAGGAGTAGAGTATGCTCAGGAGAAAGGGATTGACTTTATTTTTGCCAAAGTTGATTTTGACAAAGCCTATGATAGGCTGGAGTGGAGTTTTGTATTACTCAGTTTGGAGAAGATGGGGTTTGGCCCGAGCTTGATCCAGTTTGTTAAAACCCTCTTCGGCAATGCTTTAGCTAGAGTGGCGCTAAATAACTCAATATCAGATGTTTTCCCCCTGGTCAGGTCGGTCAGACAGGGTTGTCCTCTTGCTCCTCTGTTGTTTGTGTTATCTGTGGATAGCTTGAATTGTATGGTGCAAAGATCCCAGATTTTGGGGCTAATTAAAGGTATTCCCTTACCTAGCTCAAATGGTGTTCAGATTCTTTCTCAGTTTGCGGACGACACCAACGCTTTGCTCATCAATGATCAGAATTCTCTCCTGACCTTCTGGAAGGTGCTGGACACCTTTTGTTTAGCATCTGGCTCTAGGGTCAATCACACTAAAACGGGAGTGTTCTCTGTTGAAGGAAATCTCCCCATTTGGCTGGTTCAGCAGGGATGTCAGAGTATTCGGGCTCGTGAAATATTTCGGCTGCTAGGCATTCCGATGGGTTTCGGAGTTACCCTAAAGCAAAGGTGGGACTGGGTAGTTGATAAATTCAGGGGCAAGCTGAATAGATGGATGGGTATGCAGCTATCGTTAGCGGGCAGAGTGTTGGTAATCAATCATTTTTTAGCCGCTTACATCCTTTTCTTCCTCACCTGTTGGAGACCCCCAAACACTCGTCTAAAGGAAATTGAAAAATTATGTAGGAACTTCCTTTGGTCAGGAGACCCTTTCAGGAGAGGAGCTGCCAAAGTTAGATGGGAATTCTGTTGCCTTCCCAGGGACAAAGGGGGATTGGGGGTAGTAGATATTCTCGCTTGGGCTGACCGTCTTGCTGTTAAAACCATTATTAGAGCTGTCTCTCACCCTGAGGAATGCTCTTCCCTTCTGCTATTCA